>NC_045444.1:103054163-103057152 GCF_002776525.5 Piliocolobus tephrosceles | reverse complement strand
GGCCGGATCTCAGCTCACTGCAAGCTCTGCCTCCCGGGTTCCCGCCATTCTCCTGCCTCAGCCTCCCGAGTAGTAGCTGGGACTACAGGCGCCCGCCACGGCGCCCGGCTTTTTTTTTTTTTTTTTGTATTTTTAGTAGAGACGGGGTTTCACCGTGGTCTCGATCTCCTGACCTTGTGATCCGCCCGCCTCGGCCTCCCAAAGCGCTGGGATTACAGGCGTGAGCCACCGCGCCCGGCCTGTCTCACTTCTTGAGATGTGTCTGCCACAGGTATGTCTGTGGCATTCCTCTGCCCATGTTCTCTCTGTACCTCTTATCATTTTAAGGTCACAGGTTGTATGAGTCAGCATCCAATTAGAAAAGCAGTAAGCTCTCTAGAAACTTACATAGGGGAACTGTAATGTAGGGAACTGTTTACATGGAGAGGGAGAGCTGAAAGGGCGGAGGATGGTAAGGAGCATGAAGGTGGTAGGTCATGTACACCAGGGCAGCACCCTAGAGAAGGTGCAGTAACCAGACAGAGGCAACCCTGTTCATGGAGCTGCCACACTGACTCTGACTTGTGTAAGCCCCAGCTGTTAAGTGGAAGAACAATGACCTTCTACTACATCTAAGCCACTGTTACTTGTAGTTTCTGTTAGGGCAGGCAAGTTCATACAAAACGAATGTGTCTTTTTTTTTTTTTTTTTTTTTTTTTGAGACAGAATCTCTCTGTTGGCCAGGCTGGAGTGCAGTGGCACAATCTCAGCTCACTGCAACCTCTGCCTCCCGGGTTCAAGCGATTCTCCTGCCTCAGTCCCCCAGCTAGCTGGGATTACAGGCGCATGCCCGGCTGATTTTTTGTGTTTTTAATAGAGGTGGGATTTCACCATGTTGGCCTGGCTGGTCTCAAACTCTTGAGCTCAAGTGATCTGCCCGCCTCAGCCTCCCAAAAGTGCTGGGATCACAGACATAAGCCACCGCGCCCAGCCACATCATTTTTTATATTGCTTGTTTTGGGGCAATTTGCAAAGACAAATTGCCTTTCCCTTCCCCTTCAGCTTGGCGACAGAGCCGTGGCCATGGCCTTGTCATGTGAAACAGACTTGAGGCATTCATTATATTCAAATGAGTACTGGAGCTACAGTGACCAGCTGTGTCTGTCTGTCCAGGAAAAGGGGGCTTCCTGGGACATGGAAGTTTCAGTGCTTACACAGGGAAAGTCCCCGGCAAACTGGAGTGGGTTGGTCACCCTACCTGCTCCTTGTGCTTGTAGCAAGCATGTTTCTCAAACAGAAAAGCACCTGTCGGTATCCCTGGCCCTGTCCCTGCCCTCTCCCTCCCAGACACACACACACACACACACACCAGGGTCCAAACCACTGTGCAGACGGCCACCCTCATTGAGCCTGGTTACCTCCCAGTGTCTCTGTACTTGAGACACAGCAAGTTTTTCCTTGCCCACCACTTCATTTCTGAAGACAGTAAACACCAGCTCAGCTGCAGCCTGCCCAGAGTCACCACCCCGGTGCTCTTCCAGCAGCCCTGGCCCTTTGCACCTGAGTCATTCTCCAAGATAAAATCCGTTTTTCTGGATCTGAGACTCATGTCACATTCCTTGCTTCTAGGAACTTGCTTGACCACAAGTATGATTCTCTGGTCCCACGGTCTCTGCTGAGCTTCTGTGCTCCTCCTCTCTGCAAGAAAAACTCTGGGTGAGGGCGTCCTCCTTAGCCAGGGTATGTCTCTCATCCTGCTTTCAACGGTGTGTAGCTATTAATAGATGGACTGGAAGGAACCATGGACTGAGCTCCATCCCCTGTGTTTGGAAACCTGCCTCTGCCTCTGTTCTCTCCATAACATTGGGCAGGTTTTTCATCCTGTAGAGCCTCAGCTTTGGGGGGCTGAAAAATGTCCCCCCATGGCCGGGCGCGGTGGCTCAAGCCTGTAATCCCAGCACTCTGGGAGGCCGAGATGGGCGGATCATGAGGTCAGGAGATCGAGACCATCCTGGCTAACACGGTGAATCCCCGTCTCTACTAAAAAATACAAAAAACTAGCCGGGCGTGGTGGCGGGCACCTGTAGTCCCAGCTACTCAGGAGGCTGAGCCAGGAGAATGGCGTGAACCCGGGAGGCGGAGCTTGCAGTGAGCTGAGATCCAGCCACTGCACTCCAGCCTGGGCGACAGAGCAAGACTCCATCTCAAAAAAAAAAAAAAAGAAAAATGTCCCCCCAAAGGATATCCAAATCCAAATTTCTGGAACGTGCAAATGTTACCTTATTTGGAAAAAGGGTCTCTGTGGATATAACTAAGTTAAGGATCTTGAGATAAAAAGATTATCCTGGTGGATCCCAAATGCCATCACAAATGTTCTTGTAAGAAGGAGTTAGAATGAGATTACATAGACAGAAGAGGGAGTCAAAGTGGCCCTTGAGACAGAGATTGGAGTGATGTGGCCACAAGTCAAAGAATGCCAGCAGTCAACGGAAGAAGCAGGACTGATTTCCCTCAGGGCCTCCCAAGGGAGCATGGTCCTGCTGTTATGGGCTGAATTGTGTTGCCACCCCCAAAGTGATATGTTGAAGTCCCAACCCCCAGTGCCTCAGAATGTAGGTATATTTGGAGATAAAGTCTTTAAAGAAATGTATGAGTTAAAATGAGGCTGTGAGGGTGGGGCCCTGCTGCAACAGGACTAATGTCCTTAGAAGAAGAGGAAGGGACTGGAGGCTGAGGCAGGAGAATCGCTTGAACTTGGGAGGCAGAGGTTGCAGTGAGCTGAGATAGTACCACTGCACTCCAGCCTGGGTGACAGAGCAAGACTCCATCTCAAGAAAAAAAAAAAAAGAAAAAACAGAAAGAAAAGAAAAGAAAAGAAGGAAGGAGGAAGGAGAGAGAGAGAGAGCAAGAAAGGAAAGAGAGAGAGAGAGAAAGAGAAAAAAGAAAGAAAAAGAAAGAAGGAAAGAAAGAAAGGAAGAAAGAAAAGAAAGAAAAAGAGAAAGAAAAAAGA
>NC_045444.1:103052249-103054063 GCF_002776525.5 Piliocolobus tephrosceles | reverse complement strand
TAGAAGGAAGGAAGGAAGGAAGGAAGGAAGGAAGGAAGGAAGGAAGGAAGGAAGAAAGAAAGAAAGAGAAAGAAAGAAAGAAAAGAAAGAAAGAAAGAAAAGAAGAGACAGCAGGGATGTATATACACAGAGGAAAGACCATGTGAGGACAAAGAAGTGAGCAGGAGCCCCCTGCAAGCCCAGGAGACAAGCCTCAGGAGAAAAGCCCCGCCAACACCTTGATCTTGGACTTCCAGGCTCAGGAAATGTGAGAAAGTAAATTTCCATCTTTTAAGCTGCCCAGTCTGTGGTTCTTTGTTACGGTAAGCTTAACAGATACACCTGCCCACACCTTGATTTCAGCCGGGCAATACTGATTTCAGACCTCTGGGCTTCAGAACTGCAAGAAAATACATCTCTGTTGTTTGAAGTTCCCCCGCCCGCTCCAGTTTGTGGTATTTGTTGCAGCAGCCCCAGAAAGCTAGAGTACAGGTGGTAGATAGTACCTATCTCAGAGGCTTCTTTGAAAGATGGAGGGAGGTTACAAGTAGACTTGCTTGGCTTTGTGTGAGTACCCTCTACATTTTCATGGCATCTGCATTCTCCTCTCATGGGAATTTTTCTATATGTTCATTTTTCTGCTCAAGCAGAAGGCAAAAAAAAAAAGACATACATGCTATGGTGGCATTTTGGGTCATCTTCTCTCCTTTCCTTTTTGGTGCCTGTTTCCTGCCTGAATGTTCCAGCTTCCTTCAGTGGGCTCCATCTACCAGGGCTCCAGGTCAGCTAACAGTGAATCATTGACGTATCTGCCTCATCACTTAACAGTAACACAATAGCTAACGCTTATGGAATACTGATTCTGTGCCATGCCTTATGCTAAGTGCTTTCCCTAAATTAGTTCGCTTAATCCTCTGAGCATCCCTTTAATATGGACTGCTATTATTCCAATTTTACACAGAGGGAAATTGAGTCACAGAGAGGTTAAAGAGTTTGCCCAAAGAAGTGACAGACCTGGAGGACAAACTCAGGTTGTTGGTACCCAAATCTACACCCTTAACCCACTCTGACACCTTAGGAGGGGAGGGATCCATCTTATCTTAGCTAACTTTAACTCTCCACTGTGTGCTTGGAGCACAGTTTGGACTCAGTGAAGGCTTGATGGATGGATGGATGGATGGATGAATGAGTAAATGGCACTTCACACAGACCAAAGGAAAGGCAAGAAGATGCTCTTCAGGGCTCTGCTCTGTCCAGTTCTCTTTAGCTTGACTCTGCTGCTATTGCTACCATGACAGTCCCAATCTACCCACCATCCTGCATGGCCTATACTCACACCACACTCTGTCTGTTCTCTGCCTCTTTTACTCTGGGGCAAGGAGAACCTGAGTTGAGCAGCAGCACCTGCGATCCCTCACCCTCCATCCACTCACCAATGGCCTCATGGCTCCTTGTGAATGGAAGACACTGGAATTATTAGGAGCCTAGTGAGGGAAGTCCAGATCCAACGAGATTATGGAAATTGTGAGGGGCTGTGGACATACCAGACATCATTGCTATCCCAATTTACAGAAGAGGACTTAGGTCCTCCTTTAACATCTCTAGACTTAGGTTTAGAGATATTAAAATACTTGCCCAAAACCACAGAGAACTTGATGTTAAAAACATGTTTAAAAGAATGTAAAGTTAGCATCATAACTAGAATCTGGGGGAGAAAATGCAACAAACTATTTCTTACTTGTCCAGAATAAACTAAGGGCTGATATAGTTAACGCGAAAGGAAGGAAGGAAGGAAGGAAGGAAGGAAGGAAGGAAGGAAGGAAGGAAGGAAGGAA
>NC_045444.1:102974152-103052149 GCF_002776525.5 Piliocolobus tephrosceles | reverse complement strand
GGGAGGGGAGGGGAGGGGAGAGGGGGAGGGGAGGGGAGTAGAGTGGGGAGGGAGGAAGGAAGGAAGAGAGAGAGAGAGAAAGAAAGAGGAAGGAAGGAAAGGAAAAGGAAGGAAGGAAAGAAGGAAGGAAGGGAGGGAAAGAAAAGAAAAGAAAAGAGAAAAGAAAGAAGAAACAAAACAAAACAAAACTTGATACTATTTTTGATTCCCAATCAAGTGCCCTTTTCAGCATACCAAGTCAATAAGAAAGCAATCCAATCTAGAAGAGAGAAGATGGGACTTCAGAGCCTGGTTCCAATTCTTACCAGTTGTGTGTTGTTAGGCAAATTATGTAAATTCCCTGATCCTGAGTCCCTTGGTCCATGCAATACAAGAAGACTATCTACCCATCACTTTGCCGGGCTCTCCATCACCGAGAGACTTCTGGGAGAGAGGTTTTGATTTCAGAACTACATATGTGAGAAATTGACAAGTTCCAATCTTGTCTGGGCTCACTGTACCTGCCAGTCTCGGCCCTTTGGGGGAAGAGGGTAGTTTCCTATCAGTGACAAGAAAAGGTCCCGAAAACCTTGGCTCTGCATCAGTGACAGCTGCATCTGTCTCCAGATCAGAACTGGAAAAATGATGAAAAATTAGCCGCTAATTGGAACGCCTCCCTCTCTGAGTAATACCCTATAACATCACTTTGTAGTCAAGAAAATATTTACCTGGCAATTATATTTTAACATAGTCAGCTGTCCCTCCTTTGTGATGAATGCCTAATCACTATGGAAAATAATCTCTTCTCTAAACTGTGTATTTCATGACTTAACCCCTGCCAAAAATGTATTCCCATGTCCCTTTTCTTCTTTAGAGTTTAAATTACACTTGAATAGAGGGAGACAGTGAGTTGTTTGTTTGTTTGTTTGTTTGTTTGAGACAGGATCTCGCTGTGTTACTCAGGCTGGAGTGCAGTGGCACAATCTCAGCTCACTGCAACATCAAACTCCTGGACTCAAGCTGTCCTCCGACCTCAGCCTCCTGAGTAGCTGGGACCACAGGCATGTACCACCATGCCTGGATAATTTTTGTATTTTTTGTAGAAATGGGGTTTCACCATATTGCCAAGGCTGATCTCAAACTCCTAAGCTCAAGGAATCCACCTGCCCCGGCCTCCCAAAATGTTGGGATTGCAGGCGTGAGCCCCTGCACCCAGCCCAAGCAATGCTTTAAATAGAGATCTGCAACCACGTTCTCATTGAACATAAATCAGGCCAGCCCCAGTGTCATAATTGCAAGCTCCTAGAGCAAGTTTCTCAACAGAGGCACTAGTGACATTTTGGGCTAGGTCATTCTTCATTTTGGGGGCTGTCTTGTGCATTGTAGGATGTTTAGCAGCATCATTGAACTCTACCCACTGGATGCCTGTAGTACCTCTCCTCCAAGTCATGACAATAAAAAGTGGTGCAGACATTGACAAATGTCCCCGAAGATGTGGGGTGGGGGTGAGGAGGAAAAATCACCCCCAATAGTAAACTAGTCTCCTAGAGGGAGAGCCTGGGCCTGGGGGCTTCTCTTTGCTTTGCCTCACCCGAAATTAAGTACTTTATAGAAATGCTTGTATGGCATCGCAGCTGAATTAAATATAGGAGTAAAGGTTGGGTAAGCATGGAGGAAAATATATGTATTATGTGCCTCACATACACAAAATGTACACATCTGAAGACTGCTTGCAAAGCTAGTTTCTGGAACACGATGCACAGTGAGTTTTTCCTGGGATTTCAATATTTAGTTAGGCATGTATGGCGACACTGCAAACTAGATCAGCTGCGACTGTTTGTGACTTAACGTGCTCTTCTTTAAAATGGCTGCTCTCCCAGACACGTCCTCCTCCGATGTTGTTTGCTGTTATTCCATTTTGCTGCAAAAGGAAAAAGAGTTTCCACTGTAGAAATTCCTCACCAACTTGTTAAAATGTACGAAGAATGTTTTGAGTCTATGGCATGTATAAAAATGGTATGGGAAGCTTGAGGAAGGGTGGGAAGAAGCCAGGCTTGCTTAGGGCAGAAGGTGGCTCTCCACATTTGATTGAGCTGGTGCTGGAAGCCACATCTAGCAGCATGATGTGCTTGAATCTCACGGCAGTTGAGAGAGAGCTAATTATTGCTTGGAATAACGCGTGGTGGGAAGAGGCTTGGACTGAAAGTCAAGAGTCCTGGGTTCCTGTCCTGGTCCCTTTTGGCTCCAACATTCTAATATCTAACAACTGCCTCATGTGATATGTTGTTACAATAATGGCCACTGATGAATCATGCTTCCCCTGTGCCCTCCTGTCTTCACTCTGTCAGTTTACAGGGGCATGTACTGAGACAAGGAATTTATTTTTCCATCCCTTGGACATGGGTTGCCCTTGTGACTGGCTTTGATCAATAGAATATGGCAGAAATGTCACTGTGTGAATCTCTGAGCTAGTCTTTAAGGGACCTTGCATTGCAGATGTTACTTTCACTCTCTTGGGACACTGTCATTGCCATGTTTAGAGGTGAGGTCTAACCTCCTTCAGGATAAAGGAGACAGAGGCCCAGCCGGCTGCACAAACCCGCCTGCTGCATGCAGCTGGACAGGGAGCCCCATGAGGTCAACAGAAGACCTGTCCAGTAAACCCACAGAACTGGGAAAACTAATAAATCGTGCTTGTTTGACGCCGTTAAGTTTTGAAGTGGGTTGTTACACAGAATAGATGAGCAGCTTGTTGAAAGATCATTTTTAAGAAACACCTTATAAACAACCTCCTGCATGTTCTCCACATCCCAGCAAAACCCCCTCCTTTCCCCTACTGTTAATTCTTTTTCTCTCAAACTAGAACAAACTTTCAGCCTTTTTTTCTCTTTTTTTTTCTATCCAAGGGGAAATGTCTGCATTCATTTGCTCTCTTCCATCCTTGGGGCTGGGACCTGTGGGGATACAATAAAGGCATGAGCAAAGTCACCTTCAGCCTCTAGTGTGTCTGTGTTGGGGTGTGTCTCCTGAGAAAAACAGAACTTTCATCTCAGGAAAAATTTCAGTTTGTCTAGGCTGCTAAGAAGATATCTTCAAGAAGGAGAATGCCTTTCATGAAGACTTTCTGAGGAGTTCACCTACTGACGGTCCATCTCCAGTCCACTGAAGGTAAGAGGGCCTGTATGAATGACCCTGGTATGTCTTGATATGACCTTGATATGTTCCTGATTGTATTACTTTTTTTTTCCCATAGCACATAAAACATTCTACTGCAGAAATCAGAGAAAGCAAGATTATCATATGAGAAACACAATCTCTCCTCTTAAAGATGAAAGGACTGCACCTTGAGAGGGCCTTCCTGTTGAGTTGTCATCTGAACAAATCAGAGTGGTGATTGAAGACACCAGATGTGTTATTTCCTACCACAGCAAATTAGAGGGCTCACACTGTTCCACTGCAATTGAATTTGTTGATTATCTTTGCAAGAGGGAGAAGCTTAGCATCAGTGAAGACATTGGTATTTGGTAGGTATTCATTTAATTTCTGATCAATCTTATATAATAAGTTATATTATTCTCTCCCTTGGGGCTGCATTTTGCAGTTTTTTTCATAAAGGCAATTCAAACAGAGTAGAGTCCTGAAAAAAGAAAATCAGACTTGTAAGAAATAGCACTATAGAAGCCATAATAAAATTTTTCCTCGGCTGGGCATGGTGACTCATGCCTTTAATCCCAGCACTTTGGGAGGCTGAGGTGGGAGGATCACAAGGTCAGGAGTTCAAGACCATCCTGGCTAACGTGGTGAAACCCCGTCTCTACTAAAAATACAAAAATCAGCCAGGCGTGGTGGCATGCACCTGTACTCCCAGCTACTTGGGAGGCTGAGGCAGGAGAATCGCTTGAACCCAGGTGGTGGAGGTCGCAGTGAGCCGATATCACACCAGTGCACTCCAGCCTGGGGGACAGAGTGAGACTCTACCTCAAAAAAAAAAAAAAAAAACAGTTCTCAGGAGTGAACTCAGGTGATAACAGATAATAGCTGGTCTAATACATTTTCAGATTAAAGTAGTTTTTTAATATCATGTGGAATTGAACATGGTAGTTTCAATCTACCAATAATACAAGAGTTACAACAGTTTCCAACATTGAGTGTGCGTGTGTGTATGTGTCACTCTGTTGACATCCCGGTGTGTTCCTCCTTATGCCAGTGCATGCCAGCTATATGTCTGGGCAAGAGGAAGAGCTGGCTCTGAAACTTTCCCAGTATGATAACGCTGCTCTTTGGCAGAGGCCGCCCACTTTCTTTTGCTACAGAGAGCACACAACCCTTCTTTTGCCCTGGGTAATCTATTAGCACCACCAGTATTAGCTAGACAGTGTTTCTAGCCAACGAGAAGCTAATGTGTGATGAGTGCTTATTCCCACCTCCTGACACCACATATGCACACTCACACATGCCCAATCTTCTGTGAGCCCCATTTTGGACAAGTGGGGATGTCTGTTACTTATCCAAGTTGAGATGTTGAATAGGAAGTAGGATTTGCAAGTCAGGAATTCTGGGTAGAGGACAGATCTAGGGGTAAAAATGGATGAGTCATCAGCATATTGAGGCTCTACAGAATGTGCAGTGCAACGACACAGCTTGGTGAAGTGTTCAGAGGATTCGAGGCTCTGGAGTTGGCTCTGCCACCATGAAACTGGTGACCATAAATGTGATTCTTCCCTATGTGAGCCTATGTCTTCCCATTTGTAGAATAAAGGGATGGGAGAATGGCATTTCTAAGGTTCCTTCCAGCTAAAACATGTTTGTGATTTTACGATTCTAATTGCTAAAGCGTCCCCTACCCTCAAAGAAACTCACTATCCCCTGGGTTGAGCAGGTCACAAGCCAATCAGTCATAGGAGCAATGGGGCAACACAGCAGGAACCTGCCACACTAGTCGCCAGGCAATGGGAACGACCATCCTGCACCGGAGTCGCCAGGAAATGGTGTGGATTGGAGGCTACCAGATCCACAGAGACTTTTAGCTGGGTCTCATTCTCAGTCCTTTGTGGTGCTGTTCGCCGCCTTGCAATTCTAATAATCTGTAGGTCTAGTCAAAATTTCACCCTATCTCCAGGAATTGGTGCTTTGATCTGTAAAAAGAAGAGATTGGGCCAGATGATTTCTGTTTCCATAGAAGAGTCTAGCCCAAATATTTTGAGTCTGTGGTTGCCTGCAGACTAGCAAGAACCTTAAAACTGGTTTCATGATTTTGGGTATTCTGGAACTTTCAATAGTTTTCAAGAAAGTTAGAGGTTCTGGGATCTGGGTCATTTTTCTTCTGAGCTACCACCCTATCTATGTTTGGATGGAACCTACACCGTTGTCCTTCCACCAGGTAAACCTCCAGATACACAAACACTGCAGAGGCTGTGGGTCAGAGAGCAAGAGCTAATTGCTGCATTGGAGTCTGAGCGTAAGGGCTGACTTGGGTCCCTAATGGGAGCTATCAAACCCTTTGGCCATCAAAAAAATATATACCTACTTGATAAGAAACTGAACCTGAATCACATTAATAATAATAATAATAGTAACTATTCCTTGAATGCTTACAATATGCCAGATATAATGCTAAGCACCCAATAAGAATCTCATTTAATATTTGCAACCTTCTGAGGTTGGTATTATTTCCATAATACAGATGGCAAAGTAAAGTTTAAAGGCTTAAGTAATTTGCCCTAAGCCCCTCAACCAATAAGTGACAGATCTGGATCTGGGAATGAAATCCAGGTCTGTCCTACTCCAGGATGCCTGAGTAACCATCCTGCTACACTCTCAGAGTCCTGCGTTGACTTTGAGAGAAGCTTTTACTCATCACGTGTGCATTAGCAGGACTGCTCAGTTAGACCACAATGTTCCAGATTTATAGGCCCCCGGGATAAACTATGCAGATTTTCTGTATTTATTACCCCATCTCTGCCTGTGTTCATGTCTCAGCCAGCACCCTCTTTCCCCACCCATGGAAGTCTCTGGGCCATGCTGACATGCCTGGTTTATAAAATCACTGGCTCTACATTCTCTAGCCCTTCCATTCGGTGTCATAAATTCTTTTTTTTTTTTTTTTTTGAGATGGAGTTTTGCTCTTGTTGCCCAGGCTAGAGTGCAACGGTGTGATCTCGGCTCACCGCAATCCCTGCCTCCCGGGTTCAAATGATTCTCCTGCCTCAGTCTCCCGAGTAGCTGGGATTACAGGTATGCACCACCACTCCCAGTTAATTTTGTATTTTTAGTAGAGATGGGGTTTCTCCATGTTGGTCAGGTCTCGAACTCCCAAACTCAGATGATCCGCCCACCTCGGCGGATCCCAAAATGCTGGGATTACAAGCATGAGCCACCGCGCCTGGCCTGGTGTCCTGAACTCTTTAGGAGGCTGCAGGAGTGGGAGAGAAAGCAAGGTGGGCTGAAGGTTAAAGACTGGGCACAGGGCTATCAACAAATGTGATATGCAAGCTCTTTATGTGACCCTAGGACTTTTAAAACCCCAATTATAGTGCCCTTGGTCATCCTGATATGGAGATTATGAACTTGGGCTTTGGCATCAGCTAGACCTGGGTTCTAATCATAGTTCTAAAGCCTTTTCCAAGTTACTTCCCTTCTCTACGTCTCAGTTCCCTCATCTGTACCATGAGTAGGAATAAGTCCATCCAAGTTTGTTTTTAGCATTCCCGGAGATCACACATCTGCAGGGTTCAGCACAGGAAATGTTCCAAACTTGTAGCGGCTATTTGTAGTACACTCTCATTGGCCGCCAGCCTAGTTCCTTCTCACTTTTTCCATGCTGGGCGAGGTGGTGCACTGCCCTTTCTGACAGGTCAAAAGCTGGACTGCCTCTGGAACTCTCTTTGATGTGGCTCCCCTTCCCATTTTATGAGCAGAAACGGGTGGAATGACCTTGAAAAGAAGCATGATTAAGCACTTTTAGCTAAGCACCCACTGTGTACAGAACACAAAATTAGGCATAGAGAAACTGTGTTCTTACAGAGTAGAGCATCCAGTTGAAGAGCTAAGACCAATACTCCAAAAGGATGAGGCCATAAGAACACAGGACTGTGCATAACTAAGTGCTATGTGGGCGCAGAGGACAATTGCTCAAGCTGCTTAAAACTCCAAGCCAGTGGTTCATCCAGATGCCTGACAGAACGATCTCAGAGGCCTAGGAACCTGAGGAATCTCATAGCTGGTTATAAATGCACATTATCTCTAAGAGTCAGGATTGCATTGCTGGCACCCTGAGTGGGTACATGGGCAGTGGCAACGATTTGTGTGTGGGCTGCTGTTTCCATTCCCAGAGGGCAGAGCTCATGTTTGGGCTTGGAGGGTGTTTCCTACTCAATAAACAAAAAGTGGCCGCAATAGGACTGGGGCAAAACAGTGAGGGGAAAGAGCACGGAACTAGATGTCCAGAGAGCTGGGTCTTAATTCCATCCTGAGCACTAACTCCTCGTACAACCTTGAGCAAGTCCTTTGCCCTTCTGTTTATAAAATGAGGTGGGTGGATCAGGAGTTCTCAAACTGTGCTCCATGCTACCCTGGGGTTCTAGAAGTTCTGGAGCTCAAGGGCATCAGTGGGTCAAGAGGACAGGTGAGCGGTGGATCGGGACTCCAGGCTGCCTCTCTCTCTACTTTGTCTGCCTTCAACCGGAGCAGTCCTACTTATATCTTTTTACATATTAAGTTTCTTTTCTTGGAAAATCACCTAATTTATCTCCCTCCTCATCACTTCCACTTACACATAGGCCAAATGAGTCCCAGAGAGCTGAAGCAACTTGGTCAAAGTGACCCAGTGTGTGGCAGAGACTATACTAAAGTCTCCTTTGTGATAATGCTGAAAATTATTTATTGTCCAGGGAAAAATGGCACTCCCCATCTCTTACAGATATGGAAGGAAATCATGATTCCTAAATTCTGAAATGGGGCAAGGTAGGGGAGAGAGGAGGCGCTGAGCCCCTGCTCATGACAAAGCACACCTGAGCACCAGTTCTGACAAAGACCACCTGAAGTCTGGGCAGTGCCCAAAGGAGAAGCCGGTATGCAAGTGGGGCCTTGAAACTCCACTCCTTGTTGACAAAGAAGGGGGCCCAAGCACTCCCTGTTGACAAAGAAGGGAGCCCAAGCCCAGGAAAAGAGCCCCATGAGTCCCTCTGAGGACTTGCTGGAGTGGCTGTCACTTTCACCACCATCAGCCTCTTAGTCACCCCCAAAAGTCAGTACACTATGTGATGAAGGTTCCTTTTCCCTTTTTAAAAAAAATTAATAGACTTTATTTTTTACAGAAAAATTGAGCAGAAAATACAGAGAGCTCCCATATACCTCCCTCCTCTTTTGCATTGGTGTGGTAAATTTGTTACCATGAGTGAGCCAATATTGACAGACTATTTTTAACTAAAGTTCACAATTTACATTGTTTACACTGTCTTCCAAAGTGGCTGTACCATTTGGCATTGAGCAGAAAATAGAGTTCCTTGTCCTCTGAGTCAGGGTTCACTCTTTGTGCTGTACATTGTACAGGTTTTGACAAACACATAATGTCATGTGCCCATCGTTTCAGTATTTTACAGAATGGTTTCACTGCCCTAAAAACCTCCCATGCTCCACCTATCCATTTCTCTCTTCTTCCTCTATTTCCAGGCTCCGGGAAACCACTGATCTTATAACTTACTCTGTGGTTTTGCCTTTTCCAGAATGTCATCAAGTTGGAATTATACAGATTTCAGATTGGTTTCTTTCACTAAGCAATATGCATGTAGGTTTCCTCCCTGTATTTTCATTGTTTTGATAGCTCACTTCTTTTTATCGCTGAATAAGATTCCATTGTATGGATATACCACAGTTTGTGTATTCATTCACAAATGGATGCTGAAGGTCATCTTTGTTACTTCTAAATTCTGGCAATGATGAATAAATCTGCTATAAACATTCATGTTTATAGCACATATTTGTGTGGACATAAGTTTTCTACTCATTTAGGTAAATACCTAGGAGTGTGATGGCTGGATCATGCATTAAGACTATGTTTAACTTTGTAAGAAACTGCCAAACTGTCTTCCAAAGTAGTTGTACCATTTTGCATTCTCACTGTCATAGTGGGTTGGTTTGTTTGTCTTAAAACAGAGTCTTGCTCTGTTGCCTAGGCTGGAGTGCAGTGGTGTGATCTCAGCTCACTGCAAACTCTGCCTCCTGGGTTCAGCGATTCTTGTGCCTCAGCCTCCTGAGTAGCTGGGATTACAGATGTGCGTCACCACACCTGGCTAATTTTTGTATTTTCAGTAGAGACAGCATTTCACTATGTTTCCTAGGCTTGTCTTGAGCTCCTGGCCTCAAGTGATCCACCTGCCTCAGTCTCCCAAAGTGCTGGGATTACCGGCATGAGCCACCATGCCAGGCCTGTCATAGTGTTTTCATTTGCTAAAAATGTCATTAAGTGGCCTTCTAAGTAAAGAAAAATTAAAACTAAATTATTACCATGAATTTTACTGTTTATACTGTGAAATACAAATATAAGAACATTAACTCAAGGCTGGGTGCTGTGCTATGATCCTAGCACTTTGGGGGCCAAGGCAGGAGAATTGCTTAAGTACAGGAATTCGAGACCAGCTTGGGCAACATAGCAAGACCCCATCTCTACCAAAACAAAACAAAACAACAAACAAACAAACAAACAAAAACATTAGCCGGAGGTGGTGGTGGCATGCAGATATAGTCCTAGCTACTTGGGAGGCTAAGGCAGAAGGTTCACTTGAGCCCAGGAGTTCAAGGTTTCAGTGAGCTATGATTGCACCACTGCACTCCAGCCTGGACAATGGAGCAAGACCCTGTCTCTGAAAAAAAAAAAAAAAGAATCACTGAAATTACACAATTTGTATGTTGTAGCTCATACATGCATAGGTATTTCATTCTTGCCAGAAAAGTAGAAACACTGCACAGACTTAAGTGTTTTTGATAAATGTGCATTCTACCAGCATTCTCTACTTTCCATTTACTTTTTCTGTTTCTTAAAATTCCATATTTTATTTCAAATTCTACCTTCAATTTAATGAGAAGGAAGGAGGGGCCCAGAGGACAAGAAACTGTACATTGCCCTGTGTTTTTCTTTCCTTCCATATCATCAGTTTCGCAAAAGTAGTTGGCTGACACAGGGAAGTAACAGGACTAAGGAAGCTTCCTCGGTTGTTCTGTTTCTTAAGAAGATCACCATTGCCTTCTTTCTGCATCTGAAATAAGCTCTTATTTCCATGGAAAGCACAGCCTTGCAGCGCGGTCAGCACCCACTTACTCAGTCATAGTCACGTTAATAAGGAACAGGAGTAGGGAATCTCTCTGTTCAGTGAGACTCAAAGCCATCAGCTTCCAGAACATGCTTATCTTATACCTGCTTGAGTCTCTCTGAGCCACCATGTGTGGTATGTCCACTGGAATTGGGTGTTCACAGGGCATCCCAAGTGCTCTATCTGAATGGGGCAGCAAGGAATGGAGGACACACACATCGCAAATGCCTCCTCTGCTCATGCACATGCCCCATTGTTCTACCAGTCTTCACTTACAAAACATTTATCAAACATAAATGTATTACAGATTTGAAGATGGCCAGCAAAACATGCACTGGGCCCTTCTGAACGCAGGCCCCATTAGACAGCACAGGTTGTAAAGATGTGAAGCTGGCCCTAAGTTTCCTTAAACTTTATCTGTTCTGTTCCACTGCAGGTCACAGCTCTCTCTTGACATAGGAGGAGAGAACTTCTTCCTGTCATCTGCCTAATGGTCAAACCAGGACCCTGAACATGATCCTAAGTCCTCACTCTCTCTCAAAGTCCACATTCAATCACCAACTCCTACCAATTCCCCTGCAGAAGCACCCCTTTAATTTTCCCACTTTCCACTTCACCACTGCCAGCTGGTTCTGCCTGTAACGGCTGCAAAGGCTGCATGATGGATTTCCCTGCCTCCTGTTTCTCTCCTCTAATGGAATCCCCAGACAACAGCCAGAGTGAGCTTCCTAAAAAGAAAATCTAATCAGGTTACTTTCCTGCATAAAACATTTCAATGCCCCCAGAGTCCTCGAGATCAAGGCTTATTCTGCATGGCTTACAGGATTCCTTCTGGTCTGGCCTGACTTTCCAACAACACTTCTCATGGTTCACCTCTCATTTTGGTGCTCCATAAAAATTGAACAATGTACACTTCTTTGAATATCCTTTTCTCAGCAACTCTTACTTTATTCTTCACAAGCCTCAGATATTACTTCTCCCCATTGCTATAAGTGCCATTACATAATACTTTCAGAGCTGTATCATAATTACTTATCTGCCTCTTGCACTAGATTCTAAGCTCCAGAGAGCAGGGGCTTGGTCTGGGATTACTGTAGTGTCCCCCCAGTGCACTGAGTACAGTGACCGTCACATCATCATCACTCAATAAAAAATGTATTGCAGGAACAAGCTCTCTCTGAATCTCCCTGAGCCAGATGTGTCCTCATGTCACAGTCCAATGAGATCAAAGCTTCTGGGTGGGCGGTGGGGTGAACTGGGTGGTACCCAGCCCATCTCCTCATTTCCCTGGGCCAGCCTTTGCTAATTCACTCACATTTCTTGGCAGGTTGTGCATGACGCTTTATTGGGGCTTCTTGGGCAAATGTTTTTCAACTTTCCATTTGTCAACAACAGCTCAGGAAAATGGAGAATACATAAAAATGCCAACCTGTATATAAAATCAGAGTTTTCAGGGACATTCTCTCAGCCCAAAAACACCCTTGTTTGGCCCAATCTGAAGTTTTTCCAAGTAGGGTCAGTCTGACCAAGCAACAGAGAGGGCGAATAAAGTGGGATAATTTATGCCATTTCCAGAATATATGTCCACATTGCACACAGGCTGGTTAATCTGCAGTGAAATAGCAAGCATTTGCACAAACTAATTTAACACTTTTCTCAAACACCTCAGATTGTTGCAGAACCTCTCTGTGCTATTAAAGAGAGGTTAAGAAAGGAAAGAACAAACAAAACACACACAAAAAATAGCAGTTTGAAGTTGAAAACAAAGAGTCTCAGAATAACTTCATTTCCATACCATAGTCACTGCAAAATCATCCTTTGAAAATTGCTTTTTAGTTAACAAGCCTATTTATCTTGTCTCATTGGATCCTTGTAACAATGCAAGAGGTCCTTGACGTTTTCTGTACCAAGTCCAAATTCTCCATCTGCTTTTAAAGTCATCCCTGATCTCAGCCTCTGCTTGTGCCCCTACCTGTGTCACATTCAACTGGCCACAGGTTTCTCATTATGCAGTCTCCATGCCTAGGTCACAGATCCTGGGAACAGTCCTATTCATGTGATCTCCATGGCTTCTCCCTTGGCATGGTCTACTATAGTAGAGCTCAGTCTTCTCTCTGGTTTCTTTTATAAAGTGTATACAGTGTGTATCTTTATAAAGTGTATATCTAAAAGAGCATTTGGTTTTATTTATCTATTTTGAGGTTCATCATTGTGATTCTTGAATGTAAAAAAAAAAAAATGTTTTTTTTTTCGGAGACAGAGTCTTGTTGTATCACACAGGCTGGAGTGCAGTGGTATGATCATAGCTCACTGCAACCTCAGCTTGTGAGCTCAAGTGATCCTCCTACCTCAGCATCCCAAGTAGCTAGGACTACAGACACACTCCATCATGCCTGGCTAATATTTTAAATTTTTGTAAAGATGGGGTCTCTCTTTGTTGCCCAGGCTGGTCTAGAGCTCCTAGACTCAAGCGATCCTCCCACCATAGCCACCCGTAGTGCTGCAATTACAGATGTGAGCCATCGCACCCTGCCTGAATCTAAACATTCTTATCTTTCATCGGTTCTCAGCCACCTTCTCTTCAAACATTGCCTCACCCCATTCTCTCTGTTTTCTCTCCTGGAAGTCCTCTGAAATGCATGTCAGACTTTCTCATTTTATTCTCCATGTCTCCTAATATCTCTTACAGAATTTTCATCTCTGGTCTCCATCCAGACACTTTCCCACATTTAGCTCCAAGTTTTCTAATTGTTTCTCAACTATGCCTAATCTACTATTTCATCTGTTCATTGAGTTTTAAAGTTTAAAGAATATTTTTCTTATTTCCAAGAAAGGGTAGCATTTGTTTTACTTTTTTTTTTTTTTGAGACGGAGCCTCACTCTGTTACCCAGGCTGGAGTGCAGTGGCGCGATCTTGGCTCACTGCAAACTCTGCCTCCCCGGTTCATGCCATTCTCCTGCCTCAGCCTCCTGAGTAGCTGGGACTACAGGCACCCGCCACCATGCCCGGCTAATTTTTTTGTATTTTTTAGTAGAGACAGGGTTTCACCGTGTTAGCCAGGATGGTCTCGATCTCCTGACCTCATGATCCGCCTGCCTTGGCCTCCCAAAGTGCTGGGATTACAGGCATGAGCCACCGTGCCCAGCGTTATTTGTTTTACTTTTAAAGCCTGTCTGATTTTATTCATTTATGTTTTTCAAGCTTTATTTTATATTATTAATCATTTTAACATACTTAATTATCTCCTCTGATGGTTGTATAATCTAAGGCTCTTGAAAGGCTAATCCTGTTGTTTGTTGGGTCTGCAGACTTTTGCTTATGTTTTTTCCTTCAGTGTTGTATGATTTCAGATTGTGAGCTCATCTTCAGCAGGACTTTAATCTGGAGCAACCAGTGTAATCAAACTGCTTGCTTCTAACAGAGTATAATTGGCCCATACCAAACTTTATCTTATTTCTTAGCCCAGGGGTTTCCAGGTTGTGCGGGAATTGTTTATTTAAACCCCAAACCCACAAAAGGCTCACGCCAGTGGTTCTGAATTCTTAAGGGAGACATTTCCCCCTCTTGAGCTAAAGCTCAGTTCAAGATAAACATACTTTCTTCTCATTTCTTTCTGCTAGGGATTGACTTTTTATGCAATTTTTAAAAGGACATTGTCCTTCCAGGGTCCTGGCTTTAGGTTGACATCTCGGTGCCAACACACCACCTCCCACAGGCTCAAGAATTTGTTTCCTGTCCCTGAACAGTATTAAAGCCTGAGCCTCTGTGCAAATAAGACCAGCTCTAATACCAATACCACTCTCATCTGTGGTAACTGTAAGAGACAGCCAATGTGCTTGCTTTCCTAGTTTTCAGTTCTCTCTTGATTTCTAGCTCCTGGGAATTTTTGTGCACTGAGCTTTGTTAATAACAGATAGTATTTCTTGTTTATAAGCACCAGGTACCATGCTAAGTGCTTATTGTATGCCTTAACCCATTTAACTCCTGTTGCACCCCTTGAGGTAAGTGCCATTATTATCAGTCCTGTTTTCATATAAGGAAATTGAGGCATAGATAGGTAAAGTAACTGCCCAAGGTCTTAAGGCTGTTAAGGGATTAAGCTCAGATTGGAAGCTTAGGCCAAATGACCTCAGAGCCCATGCTCTTTTTTTTTTTTTTTTTTTTTTTTTTTTGAGACAGAGTTTTGCTCTGTCGCCCAGGCTGGAGTGCAGTGGCCGGATCTCGGCTCACTGCAAGCTCCGCCTCCCAGGTTTATGCCATTCTTCTGCCTCAGCCTCCCGAGTAGCTGGGACTACAGGCGCCCGCCACCTCGCCTGGCTAGTTTTTTTTGTATTTTTGTAGTAGAGACGAGGTTTCACCGTGTTAGCCAGGATGGTCTCGATCTCCTGACCTCGTGATCCGCCCGTCTCGGCCTCCCAAAGTGCTGGGATTACAGGCTTGAGCCAGCCTGCTCTTAACTCATACTAATTATTGCCTTAATTATGTTAGATATAGTGAACTCCAAGTTTTTCTTCAAAGAATCAATGTGTCAGTATGTTTAGCTCTCTTATTCTTTGATTCTCCATTTTTAACTTTCTGGTTCTCTTTGCCCGCTTGCCTCTAGTTTCAGTAAACAACTTTCTTGCCAGTTCTAATTAGTAGTTCACATCTGTTCCCCTGGTCACCTGCTTTGGCCTGAGCCATCCTGAGTCACCTGTTCTTTAAACACACTTTCCGCCAAACTGCTGACCCTGCCACTCCGGCTCATACTCCTGCTCTCTCTACTAAAAATAACAAAAAATTAGCCAGGCATGGTGGCAGACACCTGTAGTCCCAGCTACTCGGGAGCCTGAAGCAGGAGAATGGCATGAACCCGGGCGGCGGAGGTTGCAGTGAGCTGAGATTGCACCACTGCACTCCAGCCTGTGTGACAGAGCAAGACTCTGTCTCAAAACAAGACAAAACAAAAACAGCCAATCAGAATTAGTTTAGACTGTGTGGTCCAACCCTAGCCAATAGGGGAACAACGCAGCAGTAGGGGCTACCTGCATCAGGAATAAGAACCCCTTCCCTTCCCCTATCTAGGTGTGCTTTCACCATTACTCCATCTGTGAGTCGCACCCTTCTATAGAGGTAAAGAATTGCCTTGCTGAGAAAATCAAATTTATGTTCAAGTGCTATTTCTTTGCAGCACTGAGGAATAAGCATTTGTTTCTTTTTTTTTTTTTTTTTGTTGAGACGGAGTCTTGCTCTGTCGCCAGGGCTGGAGTGCAGTGGCCGGATCTCAGCTCGCTGCAAGCTCTGCCTCCCGGGTTTACGCCATTCTCCTGCCTCAGCCTCCCCAGTAGCTGGGACTACAGGCGCCCGCCACCTCGCCCAGCTAGTTTTTTGTATTTTTTAGTAGAGACGGGGTTTCACAGTGTTAGTCAGGATGGTCTTGATCTCCTGACCTCGTGATCCGCCCATCTCGGCCTCCCAAAGTGCTGGGATTACAGGCTTGAGCCACCGCGCCCGGCCTATTTGTTTCTAACTATTAGGATATTTAGGTGTTTTTCTAACAGGAAACAATTTAGATTCCATATTGTAGTTTCACTGTATTTCTCCCCAAACATCTGAATCAAGAATAACTGCATGAATAGGTGTGTTTTCTGTCAAACTGACAGCCTGACAATTATTTTAGCTGGTAGCACAGAGAAAAAGTTGAAGCCTGCACTTTGGGGAAGAAGCCAAAATCCAGGCTCCATCATGAACGCTGCTTCTGCTAACTCAAAGAAAATGACTTACAGCTGAAGAAATTGGAGTATCTTTGAGTTGTCAGGGTCTTTACAGACAGTCCTTATCAAAGTGTGGTCTATGGACCATCTGCATCAGAATCAGCCCAAGGCACTTCTTTAAAATGCAGATTACCCCGAACCTAATAAATCCGAATTCCTGGGGTCAGGTCCAGGAATCTACCTTTTAAAATAAGCTCTCCACCAGGTTCTAATTAGAATGTGCACTGGGGTTTGAGAACCACTCACTGCTCAGTGTTTGCTTTGGAGCCCAACCTGGGACCACAACAGGCACACCAAAGTGTTCCTACCTTCCTTTCATGATGTGGCACCACACACTCAATGCACAGATGAGGGAGCAAGCTCATGAACGTGGCCTTCTGCTGGGGTTCCATGGATCTTGGGTTCCTCCCATACCACTACTACTAATTACATTACCCTACCAGTAACTGCACTATGCTGTAAGGAATGGTCTTGACTGCTGTCTGTTTCCCCATACAGTCTGTGAAGGTAGAAAATGCTCTTTGCTGGCTTTACATCCTTGATACATAGCATGGGGCCTGACATGTAGTAATCACTCAATGCTTGTTGAATGAATGAATAAATTGTTTGAACTGCTTAAGAGCCCCCTACTAATCAATGATGTGAATGAATAAATTGAGTTGAGCTGCTCAAGAGCCCCCTACTAATCAATGATGTGGTGAGGGCTAGAACCTCAGTCTTTAATTATCCCAAGAGGCCTTTAAATCTTCCAACTCTGCTATTCCAGCAGTTATTTTTCTCCCACTCTTTTGGGAGCAGATGGAATTTCCTTTTTGCCAAGAGAAGGTTTGAGATATGGGACAGCAATGCATTCCTTCTTACTCCCCTGAATCCCACTGAGACACTGGAATTGTTATCCAGTAGCTAACTGGGTGGGGGGTGGGGAGGCGGGGGAGTGAGGGTAGGGCGAGGGCAGACATTGAGAAGCTGTAATGTGAGAATCATCTGGAAGTGTTGTAGCCTGGACAGCGATGAAAACGGCCCAGCAGCTCCAAGACAGACTTCATCATTGTTGGTCCTTGAAGGCAGGGAAGCTGGGCCGAGATGCTACAAGGCTCCTAACAATCTTTCCTTTCCAAACAAGGCTCTTTAACTTGCAGGTGTGTCCCCATCCCTGCAGTGCAGTGAAGCATGGCAAGAGGACCCTATGTCAGGAAAGCTAACCCCCATTCCCTGCCAACACTACTCAGTGGAAGGGATAGTCCAGCAGGCTGGTATCTCTCCAAGGATCCACCTTCCTTCTTCAAACCAGGGTTTGAACCAGCTCCTGGGTCCAAGTTTAGCCCACTCTTCCAGTTTGTTATTTATGAAACATGTTTGATTCCAGCTCTTTCTATGTGCCCGATCCTCTGAAGGTTACTGAGATGAGCAGGACTTGGGCCGCGCCCTGACGGTTTAGACTAGAAGACAGGCATTCACACTCACTTGCCAGGTCATCATTCAGGGAACAGCTTCAGGCTCGCAGCGAGGCCTCACCTTCTCCTGCCTGAACAGCTTCAACCCCTTTGATGTTTCTCTGCCGGTGCCACATCATGGAGATTGTTATTTTAATGCTCACAGAGCCTACGTGATGTGGGACACCCAGTTCCAGCAGCGACCCACATGCTTGAGTGCCATGTAATCACAGGCCTCCCAGCAGAGTTTTCCCGCACAGGAATCTAGAAACAGCACCCACCTCCCACCTCCCTCACACCGTCTCACTCCTGCCTGTCTCTCTCTGCAGCCTCTCTGTCTCCTTTTCTTTTACCTTTGGCTCACACTCCACTATATGTCTAAGTTTTCACTAATCTGGAAGCCTCTTGTGTTGTTGATTCAGGGCTGTTGTAGTCAGGCTGAGAATTCTCAGCAGTTAACCGTCATGTTACCTTCCACCCTCACAGTGTCTCCAAGGGGATTAAGGAAGCTGGTGCTTCTTAGGACACTAGGACACCAGGACACCAGGCACGAGGTGGCCTACTTAGCAGGTGCCTGTGCTGTGCCCATGAACACTTGTGTTCATTCATTTGTTTACATGCATTTATCCAAGACAAGAGGGGACATACTGTTTTGTGTGTAAACGGAAAACTTTAGGAATGCAGTGGAGGCATGATGCAGCAACATTCTTTCACCAGGCCCTGCTTTTCTCTGCTCATCTCAGTTCTGCTCACTCTGCTTGGCTCCACCTCAGACCTGTTCTCCCTGGGGGCAGCAAGATGGCCCTGGCAGCCCCAGTTCCCACTCCCAGCCCCATTCCAATTCCAATGAAAGTGTCAGAATTGAAGCCTTTTTTTTCTTCTTTTGAGACGGAGTTTCTCTCTTGTTGCCTAGGCTGGAGAGCAATGGTGTGATCTTGGCTCACTGCAACCTCGCCTCCCGGGTTCAAGTGATTCTCCTGCCTCAGCCTCCCAAGTAGCTGGGATTACAGGCATGTGCCACCATGCCTGGCTAATTTGTATTTTTAGCAGAGACAGGGTTTCTCCATGCTGGTCTCACACTTTCGATCTCAGGCGATCCGCCCTCCTCAGCCTCCCAAAGTGCTGGGACTACAGGCGTGAGCCACCGCACCCAGCCTAGCACTTTGGGAGGCCGAGACAGGCGGATCACAAGGTCAGGAGATTGAGACTATCCTGGCTCACACGGTGAAACCCTGTCTCTACCAAAAATACAACAGATTAGCCGGGCGTGGTGGCATGCTTCTGTAGTCCCAGCTACTTGGGAGGCTAAGGCAGAAGAATCACTTGAAAGAGGAGGCAGAGGCTGCAGTGAGCCAAGATCACACTACTGCACTCCAACCTGGGTGACAGAGCGAGACTCCATCTCAAAACAACAACAACAACAACAACAAAACCGTTGCTGAAGGAAGAGAAAGAGGAAAGAAGGGTTAACTTGAATAGGGGCTGGGCTCTGGGTATTCTTACCCCAGAGAAGTCTTGCTCACCCAAAGGCTCCCATTCTATGACCTCATAGAATAAGAAATCATCAGGCTCAGTCCAGGCACGGTGGCTCATGCCTAGAATTCCAGCACTTTGCGAGACAGAGGAGGGAGTCTCGCTTGAGCACAGGAGTTGGAGATCAGCCCAGGCAACATAGCAAAACCCTGTCTCTATTAGAAAAAAGAAAAAAAAAAGGTAAAAGAAATTAAAAAAAAAAATCATCAGGCTCTCAAAAAGTCTCCAAAGTACACCAGAGGGAAAAATAAGAGTAACTCTGCCCCAAGGTCCAGGCATAGGAGAGCAAGCGTGCTTCTTTCTGAAACAAGCAGCCCTACTAGATGCACTCTCCTAGGCGGGCTGGATGACCATGTAGTGGAAGTCAGCCTCTGTCTATTCCAGGAAGGGAAAGTTGAGCTGGAGGTAGAACGATGGTCCATCTAGGGGAAAAGATAATCAACTCTCTGGCCTCGTTTTAGTTTTAACTAGATCTACATTTGCTCTCCAGCTTGGCAGAACAATGTTAACAAATGCCTTTCTTTTTCATCCAGATATTCCCCAGATGGTTTCACGAGTCCCTGAATGGTGTATGTTTTGGCATAAATCTACCCGCAGGACCTTTAAGAGGTCATATCCCTAAGCAAATTCAATAAAACAAAATGAGCAAGTCCTTGGGACAAACTGGAATTGTCTCCAAATGTAATATTGAGGCCTGATGCACTTTTTCAAAATGGAAGCCACCCCAGTAGCCCCTCCAGAAAATGTGTTGAATTTATTCATCCATGAAAGCAGAGGGCTGGAAGTGCAGCACAACTAAGGGCTGGAGAAACTCTTTTCTCCCAACCCAACAAAACCAAGCAAGTTTGAGAGAAGGAAAGAGTTATTCTTGATTGAGAAGAGGTGGATGAACCTGGGAGGGAAGCAGAAGAGAGAAGAGAAAAGTTTCCTCCCCCCTGGTTCAGTGAAATGGAGAGAAGGGAGGAGAGGGGAGGGGGAGGGGAAGGGAGGGGGAGGGGAGGGGGAGAGGAGGCGGAAGGGAGGGGAGGGGTAGGGGTAGGGGAAGGGAGAAGGAAGGGGAAGGGGAAAGGAGGGGAGGGAAAGGGGAAAGGAAGAGGAAGATGGGTACACAGAAAGACCTGGACCTGCAGGACCGCTAGAACACCTTCTCCTGGGCCTAGGAGGAGAGCTTGCCTAAATTCCCCTGAATCTCCTTCATGAAAAAGGTCAGTCTTCCTGGGTGAAGACCATAGGAGTCCACAAGAGGCTGCCTCTTGGGACATTATGGAAACAGGGGCTGTGGGCAGGCAGACTAGAGAGGCATTTCAGCAATGGTTTGACCTGGTATGTGAAAATTTTTTCCTGCTTAGATAGTTGGCAAATATTTTCAAGGCAAAATGGAATTTATTAACAGAAGATATTTGTCAAGGATTGTTCTCTCCTCCAGCAATGGCCCCCTGCCACCCCATTCTTCATTTTTTATTTTATTTTTGAAACTTCTTCTTCCCAGGATAGAGGACTTCATCAACAAGGTTCTTTCATCTTCCTTCGTTGTTTGGATCCTTAAGCCTGGCTTGAAAGAAGAGGGAGAAGTCTTCAGGGGAAATGCTCCCTGCGCTGACCCACAGGATGGCTTCCTTCAACAAATGCAGGTATGAGCTTTCTATGCTGGGAAGAGCCTGGGCTGATAATGATTTGTCATTCCAGAGGAATTCATTTTGTTCACCCTGGCATGGGCTTTGGGGCCCCACAAACCTGAGTCTGAATCCGTAATCCCCTAATTATTAGCCATGTGGCTTTCATCTTAGTGAACCTACATCCATTTCCATAGGAGTAGAGCAAGGGGAGAATAGGTGTTGGCTTTTGCCATTGTTAGGAGGATTCAGTGAGATGGTACATGTTCAGTGTCTGGTACAAGGTCTGACCCAGAGTGAAACCTCAGTGCATGTCAGTTCTGTTCCTTCCAATACAGGATAGAGACCCTCATGGGAGCCTGCTCATGGGCTACTCAGCTAAGGATTAGAATATGGCAGCTTTAGGTATCACTTAATACAGGTAACAGTCCAGCCTTCACAAAACCTACAGATAACCAGAGGCAGCAAAAATAGGTAATATTCATTGAGGGTTTACTAAGGACCAAGTGTTCTAAACACTTTACCTGTGTGAACTTACTTAACCTTCACTAGAATCCTATTATTATGCCCAAAGCAAGAGAATGGCAGAACTAGCATTGGAAGCCAGCCCACCTGGCTCTCCAGCCAGCTTTCTTAACATCACTGCAGCAATGGAAGGGAACCACTGGATTAAATCATTTCAGAAATTGAACAGGGGTTGAGAGATTGGCTCTTTCAAGCCCTTGTTTTGCAGAGAAGAAAAGCAAAGCCCAGAGAGGGAAATTCCCACCCAAGGCCTTGCAGCTGCTGGTGGTGGAGTAGCTCCTGGTCTCTCAGGCCAGTGTCTTGCCACCGTCAAGGAGAGGAATGGCCAAACCACTGGGGAGAGAGACTGTGTTACTGACCACACTGTCTATGAGAATGGCAATTCCCTAATGGAATTTTATGCAAATTTAACCCACACAAAAGGCCAATCATTTTTTTTCAGCCACCTTTGATTGGCTGCCTGCTACAAGAGAAACATCAGGAGGTACATATTGCCATGGGGGGAACTAAAGATGGAGGATCCCTCATTTGTGGAACTGGGAATGGGCTTTGGGTCACACGAGGCTCATCCCTGATGAGCTAGAACGTGGCAGTTACCTGAATCCAGAAACCGATGTTAGGCTCTGTATGGACGTGCAGAGGAAGAAGGACCTGTCGCCACATCTACAGAGGGGTCAGCAAAGACACACTTGCAATGACCCTAAGAAACCATGGGCAAAGATGGCGGAGTAGCAACACAAAGCGCTTAGTATTGAGTCTCTGGCCGACTTCGGTTCCCGTCTCTGCAGCATCCGTGATCGCTTAGCGGAGTGCTTAGGGTAGTTGGCCAGGATGCCGAATATCAAAATCTTCAGCGGCAGCTCCCACCAGGACTTATCTCAGAAAATTGCTGACCGCCTGGGCCTGGAGCTAGGAAAGGTGGTGACTAAGCAATTCAGCAACCAGGAGACCTGTGTGGAAATCGGTGAAAGTGTACGTGGAGAGGATGTCTACATCGTTCAGAGTGGTTGTGGCGAAATCAATGACAATTTAATGGAGCTTTTGATCATGATTAATGCCTGCAAGATTGCTTCAGCCAGCCGGGTTACTGCAGTCAACCCATGCTTCCCTTATGCCCGGCAGGATAAGAAAGATAAGAGCCGGGCACCAATCTCAGCCAAGCTTGTTGCAAATATGCTATCTGTAGCAGGTGCAGATCATATTATCACTATGGACCTACATGCTTCTCAAATTCAGGGCTTTTTTGATATCCCAGTAGACAATTTGTATGCAGAGCCGGCTGTCCTAAAGTGGATAAGGGAGAATATCTCTGAGTGGAGGAACTGCACTATTGTCTCACCTGATGCTGGTGGAGCTAAGAGAGTGACCTCCATTGCAGACAGGCTGAATGTGGACTTTGCCTTGATTCACAAAGAGCGGAAGAAGGCCAATGAAGTGGACCGCATGGTGCTTGTGGGAGATGTGAAGGATCGGGTGGCCATCCTTGTGGATGACATGGCTGACACTTGTGGCACAATCTGCCATGCGGCTGACAAACTTCTCTCAGCTGGAGCCACCAGAGTTTATGCCATCTTGACTCATGGAATCTTCTCCGGTCCGGCTATTTCTCGCATCAACAATGCATGCTTTGAGGCAGTAGTAGTCACCAATACCATACCTCAGGAGGACAAGATGAAGCATTGCTCCAAAATACAGGTGATTGACATCTCTATGATCCTTGCAGAAGCCATCAGGAGAACTCACAATGGAGAATCTGTTTCTTACCTATTCAGCCATGTCCCTTTATAATACAGTAACTTCTGAGGCTTTTTGAGAATAAAATCCACCCTACCTCTTGTTTCCCCTTGGTATTTGATGACAAATTCAGCAGAAGACCCGGCTTGCTCCAGTGTAGCTTTCTACATCCCACATCAGGTATATTAGAGCTTATCCGAATTGGGGAAAAACAGATTGAGATTAACTGCTGGGACTTCCTACCTGCATTATCTCATTCTGGCTTCCTTGATAATTCTGTGAGCCTTGCAGCTTTAACTATAGCTCAGCTGCTGCAAGATTTCAGACTTTTGAGGATGTTGTGTGAGGGTGTTTGACTGTGATTGGGGAAGCTCAGACTACTTTGCATGTAAATGCTTCAGGGTTTTCTTTGTTGAGAACAACTAGCAACAAAAGCAGCCCATGTGTGACCAGTTCTCCCCAAGGTCTCTGCTAAATT
Source organism: Piliocolobus tephrosceles (assembly GCF_002776525.5). Lineage (NCBI taxonomy): Eukaryota > Metazoa > Chordata > Mammalia > Primates > Cercopithecidae > Piliocolobus > Piliocolobus tephrosceles. The sequence goes on along the minus strand of NC_045444.1, from coordinate 103,028,793 downwards.
ATAGCAAGAGCCCTGGGCAACCCCAAACCTAGTTCTGGTAGCTGAGCACCCTGTAAGACAGGAGCAGACAGCTCGGCTTGAGCAGACATTGGGTGGGGGGTGGGGGGTGGTTGAGGGGGGAGGCAGCACAGTGCAGCAAATGTTTCTTGGGAGGAAGAAGCCTGATCCATCACCATCTGCTTGACTGTGTAGCTTGGATTCTCCTTTGTACCTATCCCTTTCGATTTGGCTTTACCTTCATCTATCTTGATCCTTTCCTGGCCAAATATCCTCTTGGGCCCAAATGAACATTGTACCATAGTCTTCTGGAAAGCAAACATGCTTCCTGCTATGTAATTGCTAACATTTACATTAGATGATGTGCTATAGTTTGATCTTCCTTAGCCTACTGCCGCTGAGTCAGTAGGTTTTAGGTGGTATCGTAGTGCCTTTTGATTAATTTAAGTATTTAATTTGCATCTTCATTTGGATCTATTTGGCCTCTCAAATGAGCTGAGATTCCTGTTAAAGATTGATGTTATTGTCTCTTGTAGAGGAAACTAATAAAGTGTGTGTACCTGTGTAAAAAAAAAAAAGAAAGAAAGAAAGAAACCATGGGCAAGTCTCCATTTTTTTCCTCAGCCAAACCTGTATGCACTAGTACAGCCATACCAATTATTAAAAATATTGAAAAACTTCTGTATCCCTTGGGAAATAGCCACTACCATGAGCCCCTCTAGTGCCCTTCTCTCCTGGTACTTTCAGATCTCCCTGAGTCCAGCAACGAAAGGGTTAACACTTGCCCCAGCAGAGGGCCTCTGGGAGCCGGCTCCTGCCTTCAGAGCTGTCTGTTAAGACTGATCTAGGACTAGATTCATTCTTACTGTTTTTAAATAGCTTGAATGTCACCTCCAGATGAAGCTCCCCAAAAGGAATGAGACGTCTAAATAGAGCCACGTGGGGTCCATCTGGGGTGGCTCCCCAGAGGACAAATTTTGCAAAGGAAATCTGAAGGGGTAAGAGATGCAATTTAGTGGCTAGGAGAGTGAGGGTTTGGACAAAGCTCTGATTAAGGAGCAATCCTCCTGTGGCATGCTAGGGTTTAAACACAGGGTTCAGAGTGGCATGCACATCCCTCTGCCCTCGGCTGCCCTCTGCACACTACTCCTGTCACAGACTCTGAGGACAGGCCTAGCAGCCAGTGGCCACCATATTAATACTTCTTGATCTGCCACACTCCCTCCCCTCATCACACAGGCTGGGAGCTTATGGTCCTAGACAACACGTGCTGGAAGAATGCAGATCAGAGCAGCACAGAGGACTCCCCAACAACCCACGAATCCTCTGCCCAGCAGGGTTGCCAAAGGTCATCCAAGCACGGTTGAGGGATATAGGAGGCTTCACTCAGATTCAGACATTTGCAGAGAAAGAAAAAGGTTCAATAACTTCTGGGGTATGATGTCCCACATTGTGTGACAGCTGGGAAAGGATTCCTTGTCTTTGTCTCATCCCCGCTGTTCCAACGGAGAAAGAGCAGACAGGGCCAGGGAGGCAGAAAGAGTGAGGGTGAGACAGAGCCCACTCACCTTCCCCTACACTGCAGTGGAAATGCAGGGCCAGGCCAGCGTGTGTTTTGCTGGCTCTGAAGCCGGACAGTCCTGGGTCCACACCCAGGCTCCACCCTTACCAGCTATCAGACCCTGGGCAGGTTATTTAACCTGTTGGAGCCCAAAGTTTCCTTGTTGATAGAACAGAGATAATAATAAATCAGGGGCCCTGTGAGGATTGAGTGAAGTCATATATGGAAGGCATTTACCCATGTGACTATTGCTGATTCTCTTCCTTCATCTTATTAGGCCAGGAAACAAAAACTGTCTCCCGAGCCATTCAAAGGTTATAAACTAAGTTTAGGAGTTTTTTCTTCCACCAAATAATTTCTCCCATATCTTCACCTGGTTTTTTCTTCCCTCGAACTTCCCAATCCTTGGCCCTTTCCTAGGAATAAAAGGGCGACAGATGCCCAGGCAATAAGGAGATGGTTCCTGCGGCCAAGTAGATACTGCAGAAGGGATGGCTTCTGCCATCTTGTACTGTATATCAAGAACCTCCCAAAAGTTTGCAGGGTTTAACCTGGAACTTTGACTTCTAGGAATCAAAGTGAAAACATTCAAGAATTTAAAGGTTCAAAGATTTAGAAGTTTATGTACAAAGCTGTGACACACATACATATATATGCACACTAACACATATGTGTGGGAATATATATATATACACACAAACACACATATATCACAATCTAAATGTCACATAAATTTTGCTAAATGAATTAAAAGAATTATTTATGGTAGAACATTATAAAGAACACTATATATGATAGGACACTGTAATGAAAAATCAGGTTTGAGAAAGTATTTGATGAGAGAGAGAGGGAGTCTTGAAATACATAGTACAGTGAAAAGTCAAGACCCAGAACTGTATTTATGGGATGATTTCAAACACCCAACAGATGTCTGAGTATAGACAAAAGGCTGGAAAGAAATTTGCCAGGATGTGAGTTCTGGTCAACTCTCAGTGTTAGCATTGGAAGTGAGTTTTACTTTCCTCATGAAAGTAATTCATGTCCATGGTAGAAAATTTGAAAAACACAAAATGATATAACACGAAAAGGTGGATTTTAGTTTTAAAATATCTTAAAAGAGGAATGATTAGTCTGCAACTGATCCACAAAAAAAAAGTCAACAATCGAAACCTTCAGCTCCTTGACTGCCAGCTGCAATGTTTGCAACACTATGCTCTGCACACAGCTATGCATACACGCACACACATGCACATGCGCACTGTGAGATTCCACAAAGACACGCGGTGAAGTCCCTTGGTGGGGTTACAGGAGCTGAGGCTGAGATGAAGGTGTCCATTGGAAGAGAAAAGACATGAAAATAGGAGGAGAGGATTGTGAGGAGAAATGAAATGAGAAAAGTGGCGAGTGGGCTTCTAGGAATACAATTCCTGCTAATCACCATCTTCATTTAGAGAGATGGGCTGAGAGTCTTTTGCCAAAGAAAGAAGAGTCTACAGGATGGCTGGGACAGGTGCTATTTTAAGAAAAATATATGAATCCATCTGGAGGCTGAAGGGCTTGTTCACCAAAGCCAGGTGGGCCCATTTTCTATTGCAAATAACAAACCACCCTGAGACATGGTGGCTTATGGGACAGTGGTCATTCATGCATCTGCAGCCTGGGCAGGGCTTGGTGGGGTAGCTCACCTCTGCTCCATGTGCTGTCAGATGGGACAATGTGATTGGGGGTGCCCAGGACAGCAGCCCCTAGTCCTGGCACACTGGTGCTGGTCAGCTGGGAGCACAGCCAGGGCCGTGGGCTCCTCTCCACGTGGGCCTCTCCTCCCCAAGGGCTGCTTTGGCTTCTTGTGGGCACAGTGGCTGCGTTCCAAGAGTGAGTGTCCCAAGAGACAGGAAGTGAGAGCTGCCAGTGTCTGAAGGCCTGGGCCCAGAAGTTGGCACAGCACTGCATTCATTTGTTAAGTAGTCACAAGGCCAGATTCAGGGCAAGGGGAGACAGATCCCAATTCTTGATGGGAGGAGGGTCGAAGAATTTGGGGGCCACATTTTAAAACTGCCACAGAGGGGGACACACAAGATCAATTCTTGGGGGGCTGCTCCAGCCCAAACCGTTTACAACATCGTAGTGCTCATGAAGGACAGATGGGATGAGAAGTTTGAGGCGTGAGCAACATCACACCATATCCACAAAAAACTGCCTGCTCTGGCCTGGGAGGGGAAGCCCAGTTCCTCTCTGGCCCACCTGGCCAGCCCCCACAGCATGGCTCCCTTCAGCCTCTGGGCTCTTCTCCTTCCACCTCTTCTGTCCTCAACAACCCTGAACAACCTCCAGTTCCCACAGGTCCCCAGGGCCTGTGTGAGCAAACGGAACATCCTGCCACTCCTCAGAGCCAGCTATGAACGCCAAATGATGTCAGGGAGCACTCCGGTGTTTCCGGCAAGAGAATTGGCCACTTTCTCTCCATGGGACTGACGAAGCAGAGGAGGGAGCTGGTCGTGCTTTGTCTGGCCGGTGTGCAGCTCTGCCAGGACTGGTCTTCTCCTGGGACTTTAATGCCCATAAACTTCTGAGAGGGGACCTCACAGATGAGTCCAGCCATGAAGGGGTATGAGCCTCAGCGCAGGGAAGTGGCTGACTCAGAAAAGAGGGGACTAGAACCCAGTCCTCCCAAGTCAAAGTCAGATGTTCCCTCCACCAGCCCATCTCCTAGGGTGCATTCGTTCCATACTAGCAATGGAGCTTCTACTGTGAGCAAGGCTCTTACACATAAGGGAGCTCATCTTTGATGAGAAAATGTTTCCAGTCCAACACCGCCACCCACAAAACCCTAATAGGGCATCTAAACATTTCCTGCAAAGAAGCCACAGCTCAGCAGGGCAGATCTGCAAAGCCAGGGTACACTGGCTCCTGTTCCAGAGCTCAACACCTCTCACCCACCCTACCAAAGGTGAAACTTCTCTAAAGTCCTCAGTGTCACCTTTTGTAAAGGATGGGAACTGTGCTTTCTATGCTGTGATATATTCGAGGCTGATTTTCTATAACAATGATGCTTCAAGTGAATTACCATTAAGTAAAAAGCATGATCCGGGAAGTCACAGTTTCCTGTTCACCGTACCACCCCATATGCCCCAGGCCCAGGATGAAAAGCACAGCCCAGTGTTGGGGGTTTGCTATAGCATTTGAATTTTGGGACCAGATGGCCCCTGAATCCAGGGATCCGGGCAGGAGAGCCTGGAGCATTAGGGTTCTCCTACAGCCATAGAGCATGCCTTACCAGGGTCACCCCAAACAGGTATGCAAGCATCAGGGTGCCCACGTGAAGGCACAAGTTCTGCTTGGGACCGACTGGCCAAAACATCTCCCTGCAGGCAGCAGGGACCTGTGCCCCTCATCCTTTTCCACCAGCAAACAGAATTCACCCTCCCAGTGTTCCTGATGTATGATCTTTTAACAAATGTTTATTGAATACCAACTATGTACCTAAGACTGTCATAGACACTTGGAATAAAGAGAAAAACAAACAAAATCCCTGCCCCTGTGAAACTGATGTGCTAATGGAAGAGGCAATATGATATCAGGGGTAATAAATTCTCTCAAGAAAAACAGAGTGGGGGGGATGGAAGACAGGGAGGCCGCTCTGGACACACTGGTCCGGGAGAGTCTCTGAGGCGGTAATGTCTACGCAGAGGCCTGAGTGGGGTAAAGGAACCCAAGGAGACATGGTGGCAGTAAGATCCCAGCCAAGGGCACATCAAGCCTCAGCGACCTAGTGGGAGCACATTTGTATTTGAGACTGAAACAAGTGAGCAAGGGAAGAGAAGTAGGAAATGAACCAGAGGCTCCTGCTCTCTACACTGCGTGGAACCTAAAACCAGGAAGATAGAACTAGCATTTAAGTGCTGCGTATATGTCAGGCACCTCTCTTATTCAATTGTTAAAACCACCCTAGGAGGGAATATGTAGGCTCAGAGGAACTACCAGATCACACAATACTGAGTGACTAACTTGGAATTTGAACCCGGGAATGTATGACTGAGCAGCCTGTTCTGTTTTCACTATAGCCTCCTGGAGACAGGCTTTCTTTCAGGGTCCTGAGGCACTTTTATCTAAGCAGTCACTGTATGGGGCACGTTGTCTGACCCACTGTCTGAGCCCAGGAGAAAACTGTGACAAGTGCCTGCCCCTTGGCCATCAGCCTCAACAAAGGCAGACCACAAAGACTCACTCTTACCCATGTCCGGATCCCCCACCTGCCCCTCTTCCCAAGCCCCAAAAGGGCTATGGTTTGTGTACCCATGAGATATCCTGAGGCCAGAACAGAGAGAAACAGGACTGCTAGACAGATCTAGATTCCCAGCCTTCAAGTTCCCTCTTTCTTGGAACCAAAGGAAGACCAACTGCGAAGTCACATGAAGAGACACAGAGGGGCTGAGCCAAAGCACAGCAAGCATGGTGTCATCTTTTTTGTTTTTGGATGGAGTTTTGCTCTTGTCACCCAGGCTAGAGTGCAATGGTGCCATCTCGGCTCACTGCAACCTCCACCTCCCGGGTTCAAGCAATTCTCCTGCCTCAGTCTCCCGAGTAGCTGGGATTACAGGCACCCATGACCACGCCCAGTTAATTTTTTGTATTTGTAGTAGAGATGGGGGTTCATCATGTTGGCCAGGCTGGTCTCGAACTCCTGACCTCAGGTGATCCACCCACCTCAGCCTCCCAAAGTGCTGGGATTACAGGTGTGAGCCACCACATCTGGCCGTATGGTGCCATCTTTAGAACTGCAGAGAGCTCTGTGTCAATTCCATGGCTAGTGTCCTAGAAACCTTTGTTTTCTAGACTAAGGACTCTTGGGAATCACATTCAGGGAACCAGAAGTGACTAAGATGAGATAAGTCACCGACGTCGTCTCTCTTCCTCCTGCAGTAGAAGGACCAGGGAATAAGCCAGAGTACACAGGCACCCCGCCAGGAGGAGTCCAAGCTTGGACTATTAGTCAGCAAGTTCCACCATGGTGAGCAGAAAGCACAGGCCAAGCGGCTTTAATTCAGCTGAAACCCCAAACCACCAGGCTGTGTATTCACCTCACTGGGGTACGAAAAAGATTTGGGGGAGAGTTAGTGCTTAAGACAAAAGTCACTTTCCCTTCCAGTTCTGATGATTCAAGATGTAGCCAACCATTATTTTCCAACCACTTACTAGAGGAAACCTTTTACCAGCCTTCCTCTATTTTTCTTTATTTTATTTTATTTTTTGAGAAGGAGTCTCACTGTGTCCCACAGGCTGGAGTGCAGTGGTGCAATCTCAGCTCACTGCAACCTCTGCCTCCCAAGCTTAAGTGGTCCTTCCACCTCAGCCTCCCGAGTTGCTGAAACCACAGACTACTCAGACTGGCCCAAACATGCCCCTGCAGGCAGCAAGGACCTGTGTCCCTCACCCTTCTCCACCAGCAAGCAGAATTCACCTTCCCAATGTTCCTGGTTTACGATCTTTTAACAAATATTTATAGAATACCAACTATGTATCTAGGACTATTACAGACACTTGGAATAAAGAAAAAAACAAACAAAAGGCCTGCCCCTGTGAAACTTATGTGCTGTGTTTTTCCACACCACGCCTGGCTAATTTTTTGTATTGTTGGTAGAGACGGGGTTTACCATGTTGCTCAGGCTGGTCTCAAACTTCTGAGCTCATGCGATCCTCCCACCTCAGCCTCCCAAAGTGCTGGGATTATAGGTGTGAGCCACGGTGCCTGGCCTATTCCTCTTTATTTCCTTTTTCCTTTATATATTCTCCTCATTCGTGCTTCAGTGTTCCTCTCTCTCTCTCGTCTCATGTAATCTAATACAATGGAATCTTTTTCTTCGGGATCGTGGGGGAGGTTCTCACGTCTGGGAGCCTGGCCAAGGTATATGTATTTACAACATCTCAGTTCCATTCCAGAAGTTTGTTTCATGACCCTGTTCCTTTGATTACAATCTAATCCTATGTACGGGCAGGAATGTTTTCTGCTGCAGCACCGGCCTTGAAAGAGGCATATTACCAGCTATCACAACCTCCTCCCTGGTCACTCAGTTCAAAGACAACACACACACCCCCAGGCCTCTTCCTACCAAGCAAAATTTTTAGAAGAACCATGCTTGCAGAAAAATAAATAAGACATTTTCAAAGAGACATCAATCTTAAAACTTGCCCTTAGCTTCTTTAAAAAAAAAAAAGAAAAAAAAAAAAAGAGTGTTAGAGTAGATCAGTCTACGATTTAAGCTTTCAGGTTGTGGGAAAAAAAAAAAAACATGTATGAGTTCAATGCTAGCAATGATATTAAACATATATCAACTTTGTGTGCGGAAATTTTTTTTCTGATTCAACGCATTTATGAGCAGCCTACACCCCACTTTGGAATAGAGGCATGGAATAGTGAAAGATGCCTCGCCAGAAGCAGCCCTACTTTCAAATCCTAACTCAGCCACTTAGTGGCTGTGTATGCAAAACTATTTCTCCAAGCTTCAGTGTCCTCATCTATAAAATAGAGACAAAAAATATCCAATTCTTTGGGTTGAAAGAATTCAATGACATAAAGTCTTAAAGCTCTCAACAAATGTTAATTTCTCCCATACGCACATCCTTGCATTGCGTGCAGTTAAGAAAGGCTGCAAACAGGCATTATCAGACCCTTACCATCAAAAAGATCACAGCCTGTGGAAAGATAACATTTAGCAGTATATAATAAACTGCAGAACTGGTGCTAGGCTGGAAACAGTCAACACAGAAACAGGGCATAAAAGAGATGGCCCCTATCAGCAGGGCTTTGGGGAAGCTTCGTCAGGAAGGCTGCACAGAGATGGTCCGTGAAGGGTGGCGAGGCTGGCACTTCAGGCTCATGTGTGGAGGGAGAAATAGATTCCCATGTTTGTGGGAGCACAGGACAAGACTGACCCGAAAAGGTGGGGATGATGTGACAGGGAAGGGTCAGTGTAATGGTGTGGGGACACTGGAAAGCCAGGCAGAGGCAGTTGGCCATGATTTCATTTGAAATGGTATTCATTGTCAGCTTTGACACCGTAAGATCAGAGCTTTATGGAATGAAATGCCTCCCCTCTCCCCAGACAAGAGGCAACCAGTGGGAGAAGGAGGAGTCAGTGGGAGGGACAACCACAAAAGAAGGAGGGTGCTGGAGTCCACCCACTGCTCAGATGCAGCAGATGAAAGGGAAGAGGAATCACAGATGCCTCTTGGTTTGCATCAGGAAAGCAAGCAAAATATACTGACAATACCGGAGGCCCAGAAGTTAGAAAAGGGAGTTGCCCGAAGAAGAAAGAGCCATTTGGTCCATTTTGGACAAGTTTATGTGAGATGCCTGAACGAGAGCGCTGCGTGTGTGTGTGCTCTGGAGAGTGTGTACCCCTTAGCAGGAGGGCCTGCTTCCCCTTCTATTCCACTCTACCCACTCTTCTCACTGTATTCCAATTTCATGTTTCTTAAAAACTTAGCTGAATCGATAGCTAGGTGTGCCTGGAGGGAGGAAGTGACGCAAGCTGTCCCGAGGAAGCCAGAGGTGTGTTCAACCCCCGTGATTCCTGAGTGTTAATTGGGTTCCTGAAGCCATCAGTTAGTGGTTCCCAAATGTTGTGTTCAGATTCTCCCACCCTTTTTTTGCAGAAAAATAAGAGTTTCTAGAAAGGATCTGACTCCAAACCAGGCAAAGTCCCATGTCTTAGAGGGAGTCAATACCTTAGAGAATGTTAAAATTATTGGGGCCCAAAGGTAATTTGGAGATATTCTTTAGATGCTCTTAAGAATATTGTTCCTGGATTATGTATATTCTAAATATCTTCTGTGATTCATCTCTTCACTTTCTTTAAGGAACCCTTTGATAAATCGTCATAGGTACCATGGGTGAGTCCTCCTGCGCATGCATTCTGCCTCCAGGGAAGCCCACCCTTCTCTGCTGATGCAGTTCAGCATGGCTTTGGCTGGCAAAGTCGTGTTGGCTTCTGGGCACCAGAATAGCAATCAGGCCCCGAGGCAGCCAGCATCAGGAATCGAGAAAGGGAGTTCCAGATGGAAGCGGCAGAGTGTGAAGATGCTTGACTGCAGGCCAGCCCCGTGGCGGGGGGAGAGGTGTGGGGGTTTGGAATGCCCTAAAAGGTTCCAGACCAGAGGCAAAGCTGCTGGAAAAGGCTGAGCACAGACCCAAAGGAAAGCCCTGTATCCAACCCCTATGTTAAGATATGGGGAATTACAGACCCCCCAGGATTGAAATTACCCTCCCTCTAAGAACATCATGTCCACTGTTCAACCGTCTGCCAAGATTACCAAAGCAGAATTTTTTTTTAACCGAGACGCTAATCCGCCACGACTCCCACAACTCCCATGGGTCATTCATTCAGACCCCTTCTATGCAATATTAAGAAGGGAAACTGCACTACCTTCTATGCAATATTAAGAAGGGAAAGAAGTCTAACTTTAGATTTTTCTGGACAATTTGAAGAAACAAACACAGAGGAAATGGTTTACATCAATGAAATGGATAAAAGTTAGAGAACAGAAAGAACTTCTCAGGAGTCTGAGAAAGTGTGAGAGAACAACCACAGTCTGAACAGTGAGTCTCGGTATTCTTTTGTGAAAGAGCCAACTACACTAGGCCTCAGTTTCCCCACCTATAAAATGGAAAGACCATTCCTTGCCTTGCCTTACTTGACATTGTAAAGAGTAAAGCCCATTTGAGATGTTAAAGGCCTTGGCATGTTGAAAGGAAGTGTCTGCAGGGATCTATGAACTGAGAGGTTATCCAGCCATGGAGATGGGAAAATGAGGACTGTCCACCCTAGGACATCTACCAGAGGCACCTAATGAGTAATGGGGCCAGAGCCGTTTGTAATGTGCCACCAGACTGTGCTCATCCTCTTGGCTGCCAACACTCCTCCTGCTTTCAGATGATAGCCCACTGTTCTCCATCAAAGGAACCATGACTTGACTACTCCCAAGGCTTGGTGATCCCAAGCATTCCAAGACCACCTCCCAGAAGCCTCCATCAGAGCTACCAAGCAGCAACTGCAGACTCCTCCTGGAGGCAGGAAACAGTCACAGGCCCAAAGGGAGGTGAAGAGAGAACACTGAGGCACTGGCTTAAAACCTGGGAACGTGAAGCACCATCTCAACATGTAGGTTTCAACTAACGGCAGCCTCAGTGAGCCCTGGAATCCCACTGGGGTGTCTTGATCAGAGATTGGAGGAGGCCAGAACTGGTTCTGCATCTCCCACTCCTGCCTCAGCCACAGCATCTCTGATGTTACTGGTCTTAAATATTGGGATGTTTTGTTTGCAAAAAGAGTTCTAGGACTCTAAAACTGTTTATGAAACACTTGTCTGCACTAGTAAATTTTATTTAAAAAAACCAAAGCATACAGAAGAAAAATTAATTGCACTTAAGACTTTAGAATCATATATCACATCCAACAGAAGAATTCTACTAGAAAAAATGCCCAAGCTGTTGCCCCCAAACTAATGTAACATGCTCACAAATGGCATCTGCCTTTATATTCTCGCTATGTCTTTATTTAGCTTTCCCCATTCTCTCAATTCCTAAGTACCCCTAGAACAGGTAGAGGTGCTGCTATTTAGGAAAATGTTCTCGGCGTATCCTCCTCTAGGCCACTGCAGACCCTTCTCGCAGCTCTGTTTTGTTCACCTTCCATACTTAACATTTGGTACTGCAGGTAGATCTAGACTATGAACACCTTGAGGATCGGGATCATGTGTAATTCCAACAGTCTATGTGGCCCATGTTTCAGCACAGTGCCAGTAACTCAGGAGGAGTTTGACAGACCTGAATGAACAAATGAACGAATTAATGCACGAAGACACTTCTACACAAATATATAATTTCCTGGTTTCTCTTCTGTAAGTTAACATCTTCTATGTTTTGTTTTGTTTTTTTCTTCTAGGTCACAGAGGGCTAATGCTGTAAATTCTCTCTCAGGGGAAAGCTGGGCAGACGCACTTGGGAACATTTAAAAAACTAGGTTGGCATTGGAAAGGAAACAGCCAATATATTTAGCCACCCATGGCATGCCAAGGCCTTATCGAGACAGAAATAGGCACTGTAGGAGGAATCTCAATTAAATATTTTTCTAAGCAGTCAGCTCTGGGCTTTGCCTGAACATGGATAGAGAGCTGGGGTGAAGTATAGGACAGAAAGCCAAGAAGATCTCAGTGGGGCTTCTGAATCATCCTGGGGCTTAACTGCTTGCAATGTAAAGCTGGTGACCCCAGGGGGCAGGGGTGCTGGCCTACCTTCCATGTCCAAGGAGCAGGACACCCTCCCTGCAGGCACTTTCCAGAATCCCCCACATTTGGGGGACCCAACCTCTCTGCCATACCTACTCTTAAGTGGCACCAAGTATCTGGAATATTCTTCCTATGAGTTTACCCAACTATTTCCAATAGTCAACACTCCCTAAGAATCCTGTCTTATCCAGAAAGTATTCCTGGAATGACTTGAGGAGAAACACAGTGACACTTTGGGCACAGAGTTCCACCCTGAGGCCTGGTTATCTTTTCTTTGTTAAAATATGCAGCACTTCAACCTAGAGACATAGGGACAACTGCCCTGAATTGACGGGGGTATCAGGATGGGCTCCAGTGCTGGGCAGGGTGAGAGTGGGAGCGGGTATCTGGTGGGGGTACAGACGGTCCAGTGCAGAATGCACGTATGAATAATAAGAAATCTCTTTTTTTTTTTTTTTTTCATATTTGGGCTTTTTCAAATATGGAAAACAGCTTTTCCCACTTAAAAATATATCATCAACCTTTTCCCATGTCATTGCATGTTCTTTTACAATGTGATTGTTAACATCTATATAGCATGCCCTCATTTGGAAGTCATTTTATTTAGCCGGTCTCCAGCTGTTAAGCATTTAGATTGTTTCCTGTTATTATCACACTATGATGAACACCCTCAGGGTGACTGTTGTGTTAATTTCTAATCATTTCAAGAAGCAGGCTAGCTGGGGTTAAGAACAAGGGTGTTGCAGCTGTTCTTCCCGATTTCAATCCCAGTGTCATGACTTGTTCCTTGTTAGACCTTGCTCACATGACTTGGTCTTCACATGCCTCATTTTCTTTATAGTAAAAAGTACTAATAGTACTTACTTTATAGGGTTGTCTTAGGGGTTAAATATGTTAATAAATATAAGTGCTTAAAACAATGCCACTTTAACACTGTGTATGGTTGAGAAAGTACTCAGTGAACTTTAATTATGATATCTTTGGATTATATTCCTTGAGGAATTTCTGGGTCAGCAAATTTGCATATTTTAAGGCCTTTGAAACATATTGCCCAACTGGATTAGGCCAATTTACATTCCCATAAGCAATCTATAAACACATCGGGTTGTTCACAGTCTTCTAAACCTCTTCTTTTAAAATATCCAAAACATTTACTGTAAGCAACCTGGACTTCTCTGTAGTGGTAGGATTCAGCACTATTGATCCCTTTTTCTTGAAACTCTCCACTCCCTGGTTTTCTTCCCCTGCCTTCTGGGTTTCCCTTTCACATCTCTGATCTTCCCTCCACTTCGTTGCCTCCCCTTTCCTGAGACCTCAAGATGCTGGGATGTTTCCCGAGGTCCAGACAACAGCAGTCTTCTCTCTTTTCTCTACATCCCCTTCCTCAGAGGTCTCATCCACTCCAGCCATCCCCTCAGCTTCCTAACTGACACCTCTAGTTCTCATTCGTCACAAGTGTTGCAACCCTAGTCTCCAATTACTGATTAATTCCAAGTGACTGTCCCGTGGTTTCAAATTCCAAATCCAAAACCAAATCTACCACATCTGGTTCCCTCCCCTCCACCTTCACAGGCAAGCTTCCAGTTTCCATATTCCTATTACCAAAACTTGAAACTTCAAAGTCACCTCGGATGCCACTCTCTGACATCTAAGCAGTCATCAGATCCAACACGCTATTTTTTTTCAGTATCTCCTGGACTGTCTCTTCCTTTCCATTCCTAATACTGTCACCCTTATTCACACTTTTATCATAAAGTTAAGTCCTCTTGCCAACCAGCTCTCCCTGGCACACTCCTTCCTTTGATGGGCTTAAAGATGAATCTTCTGTAAATGCCCCACCACTTCCCTACTCAAGGCTCCTCTGCAGACCTCATCACCTGAACAAAGCCCATACTCCTCCCTCTGGCATCAAGAATTTCAAAGACCTGACCCCATTCTATATTTCCAGCCCTATCTTCTGGACCTGACCTGTATTTCTCTTTGCCTGTAATGTCCATTAGCTCTAAATCCTATCTATTCTCCACATAATTCTCCTTCCAGAAGTTTTTTCCGGCCACTCCAGCCTACAATAACCAGTTGTACTTAAGACAGTTGGGCTACAAATAATAGTTTGAGAAACACTCAAATTGGCCTCAACCATAGGGATATTTGTTAGCTCGAGTCACAGGAAATCTACACACAGAAGAGCTGAAGGGCGGGGCTATAGCAAACACTGCTGCTCAACAGCATCTGTTTTCCCCTTTCTCTTTCCTAACAGAAGTTCAGTTTTGCTCAAATCTCCCACTCCTCTTTTTGTTCAAGTCTGCATAGTCTCATGCTTCTGGGAGGCTGACCTCATTCTTAGCTCTAGTGAATACTTAAGGGCGTGGGTGCTGAAGCCTGAGTTCAAAACTTAGTTCTGCTATTTCCTAGCTGTGGGGTCCCTGGGCAAATTATTTAAACTCTGTGCATCCCAGCACTTTGGGAGGCCAAGGCAGGAAGTTCACCTGAGTTCAGGAGTTCAAGACCAGCCTGGGCAACACAGCAAAACCTCATCTCTGCTAAAAAAAAAAAAAAAAAATTTAATTAGTCAGGCATAGCACTGCACACCTGTAGTCCCAGCTACCCTGGAGGCTGAGGTGAGAGGATTGCTTGAGCTGGAGAGATCAAGGCTACAGAGAGCTATGAATGCACCACTGCACTCCAGCCTGGGTGACAGAGTGAGACCTTGTCTCTCTAAAAAAGCAAGCAAATGGCTGGGCACAATGGCTCACACCTGTAATCCCAGCACTTTGGGAGGCCAAGGTAGGTGGATCACTTAAGCTCTGCAGTTCAAGACCAGCCTAGGCAACGTGGTGAAACTCCGTCTCTACTAAAAATAGAAAAATTAGCTGGGTGTGGTGGTGCACTCCTGTAATCGCAACTACTCAGGAAGCTGAGGCACAAGAATCACTTGACGCCAGGAGGAAGAGGTTGCAGTGAGCCAAGATCACGCCACTGCACTCCAGCCTGGGTGACAGAGTGAGGCTCCGTCTCAAACAAAAACTGTGCTTCAATTTCCTCATGTACAAAATGAGGATATTAGCAGTACTCCTAGAGCATTAAGGTTGTTAAGTGAGATAACATATGTAAAGCACTTAGAACAGTGCCTGGCACATAATAACAGTTGTGTTTACGGAGCACTTGCTGTTTTTACTGACTGGGGTAAAACAGTAATGGTACTCCCATGCTCTTCGCTATTGCCTGGTTTGGAGTAGCCATGGGATCCAGAGCTGGCCAGAAAGCCATGAGGGGAGTCCTCTGGGGACCTTCTAACGATGTCGTCTTAACTCTTAAGGAGGAGACTTGAGATTGTCTGACCCTTTGATTTTCCATACCGCGCCACGTCGGAAGTCTGAGCACGCTGCCTGGTCCATGCAGCCTGGGCAGCTGGGGCCTCAGTGTTGGCTGGATGATGCCGTCACAGACCTGGACGCTCACCTCCTTGTGCATCCCTCTTCCATGTGCTGGCTTCTTCCAAGTGGCAAGCGGGCAACAGCAGTCCCAGTCCTCGTGTTCTAGGCAGAACAATGAGAGGAGTAGAGACTGCCCTTTCCTGTGTCTCTCTTTAGGAGCGAGAGAGGCTTTCCTATAGGCTCTTCAGCAGACCCCATTCTTACCTTATTGGATAGAACTGTGTCATGTGGCCTTTCTTAAACCAATGAGTGCCAAAGTAAATAGGATTTTGTATAGTTCAGTCCGGGCAAGCCTAGAATTGTGATAGGGTCACATCCCTGGAGACAAGGCAACTTCTAGCAGCATCTCTGCTGGTTCCTCTGTCCATGGGCTGTTGTGTCAAGATAAAGGATTTCCACATGGGACTCAAGAGACCTAGGTTCCGGCCTTGGCACTGCTGCTAGCCAGCGGGGTGACTTTGAGCAAATCACTTAACTTCTCTGAGTCAGTGTCTTCATCTAAAGTGAGAATGGTAACTTTGCCTTCGTATTGTAAGAATCCAGTGAGAAGATGTGAGGCAGCACCTTGCAAGCTGGAAGGTGCTGTGCAAACGGAAGGTGCTATGGATTTTAAGGGCTGCTTTCCTCCTTTAGGAATCCACTTTCAGGCAAGTGAACTCTAAAGCCAGCAGCCAACCAGCAAAGTGAGTCAAGAATCTTCATCTCCTTCCTCTGGACTGCTCTTTTGGGCTGCCGCATCTCAAAGCCTACTCTTGGGTCAGCAGCCCCACCACAGGTCCTCTGTCCCTCTCCGCACCCTGTAACCGCAGGCCTCTTTTGGACTGAAGAATTTTCAGGGAAGAAAAATGCCTCACTTCCTTGAGATGCCCACACCTACCTGCCTCAAGTCTCACGGTCAGAAGAGCTGGGATGTTGCATTTTTATCTAGAAATTCGAGGCCATCTATCTATCTTTTTTTTTTTTTTTTTTAAAGATAGAGTCTCACTCTGTTGCCCAGGGTGGAGTGCAGTGGCGCGATCTCAGCTCACTGCAACCTCCGCCTCCCAGGTTCAAGTGATTTTCCTGCCCCAGCCTCCTGAGTAGCTGGGATTACAGGCGTATGCCAGGGCCTGGCTCATTTTTGTATTTTTGGTAGAGACCGGGTTTCATCATGTTGGCCAGGCTGGTCTTGAACTCCTGACCTCTTGATCCACCTGCCTCAGCCTCCCAAAGTGCTGGGATAACAGGCATGAGCCACACGCCTGGCCAAGGCCATCTATTTTTTGACCCACTCTCTTGAGATCTGTAAAGGCCAGGTAAGACAGGTTTTAGAAAATTATTGTTACAAGTTTGAGCTCCATCCAGAATGACAGTCTCTGAGTTAGAATCTAGGCCTCATTGCTCAGTGGCTGGTTGATCCAAGGCAAATCATTTAGCCTCTGAACCTCGGTTTCCCCATCTTTAAGGTGGAGATAAGGATGTTTACTTCATAAGGCTGCTCTGAGATAAGATAAACCATGTAAACCACTTAACACTATGCCTGACAGAGCAAGAACCCATCAAGCAGAAGTTAGGCAATCTATTACATTTATAACACCTGTTTGGTGTCATGAATTTGGCCTGATTCTAGCTCCTCTCCAGCCCTTGAGGGGCTGGGAGAATTGGAAAGAGAACGGAAGACCTGGGTTCCAGTCCTGGTGCTACCACCATGAGCTGTGTGGTCTTGGTCACCTCGAAGCTTCTGTTTTCTTGTCTATAAAGTGGTAAGGCTGCATAAGGTGGTTTCTGAGGCCCCTCCCTATACTACCAAGCTCATGTTTGTGGCGTCTTAGTTCTTCCATGACAAGACTTCCAGAGTCTCCTCCTGTCTATCTGCTTTGCAGAAGTGGCTCCTGGAACTGCCCATGTCCAGGCATTTACTCCAGGGGGCTCCTGGTCATTTTCAGGCATAGACACTGCATCTCCACAACTGTCCTGCTGCTTCCCCTTCCCTTTCATCTGGAGCTCCTCCTAGACTTCTGAGAATGCCATCCCTCCCTACCCCCATCGTATTCCCCCAAGGCCTCTGTGTCCTCTCACTTTCTTGTCTTCTACCCAAATTCCTAGCTCCTTAAGCCAGGTAAAAAAGCGGTTTAGTTCGACCTAAACTGGCACTTTCTCAGAACCTCCCCTGCCTCTGGCACATTCCTTGTGTTTCGGCAGGACCCAGGGAGCTGGAGCATTCCTCTCCCTCCTCAGCGTGGGTCCCCGTGTTGGCATGCCGACAGCCCCAAATATTTAAAGCAATCATGAAAATGAGCTCAGAGTCCCATGCCAGAGCCTTGAAAGGAATTAGGCTAAAAACAGAACAAAGGAAGAGGTGAGGCCAAACAGAAAATGCCATGAAAGGCACTGCCCAGCATGGCTGGATCCCAGAGCCCTCCTCTCTGGCTTCCCTCACCTATAGCGAGGCACTGTGCTAGGCACTGGGGATGCAAAGTTGAATGAATCATCATCCTTGCCCTTGAGGAGCTCCCAGGCCAGCTGAGAAAGCTACACAAACAGACAAAATCACAGTACAGTATGGTAAGTACAGACAAGATGCCGCCGAACGCACAAGGGAGCCATCAAAGCAGAGAGGCCTGGCTCTGCCTGGGGTCAGTGATGCATTCCTAGAGCCTTGATCCAGGCCTGACTTAGGACAGGCATTCACCCAGGGACAAGGCAGAAGACGTGCTTCCAGACAGAGAAAAGCAGATGCGAAGGCACAGAAGCATGAAACAGGATGAAGGAGGGAGAGAAAGCGCACAAGCGTGACTGCTTGGTAAACTTGGTAATGATCCAGCCTCTCCATTGGGCATGTTTATGTGCACGTAATGCACGGAGAATGAAATTAGACTCAGCCTTATAATTGAAGATTTTTTTTAAATGTTAAACTAGATGGACACATGGATGCTTGTGGGTGGAAGGAAATTATTGGGCAGAATGCCTGTATCAGAAGGTGCCTGGAGTGCACGCCAAGCATGGATGTGTATAGCGGGAGGAAGACAGAGCTATGTGCCCACAGCACCTTTCCTGTGATCAATCCCGGGAGGCTTCCTGCTGGAGGGGAGACGGGGTTTCCCCAGTCACTTGAGTGAAGGAAGAGAATCAGCTTGGCAGGCTGGGAGAGCTGGCAGTGCCCCAGGCACCTGGCACAATGCAGGGGAAAGTGTCAAGGTCAAAAGCGATGCCTGAGTCAGTTGTGACTAAGTGAGCCCCAGGGCTTCCCGGTTACCAAGAGGAGATAGGAGTGGTGGGCAGGCCCAGGGCCTCTCCTGCCAAAGCGCTTTCAAATCCTCACAGCAGGCACAGAGTGTGGCTTTGGGCTGAGTCTTGGGCAGCTGGGCAGCCGCACTCAAGCGTCTTTTGGAAAGCAAGAAGTAAAATGAAAGCGACACAAGCAAAATGAGACACAAGCAAAATGTGACACAAGCAAAATGTTCATCAGGTGCTATTAAAGGAAATTCGTTGTGACGACGACACCTGCAAATAATAATTGCGCTCATTTTCATCACCACCATCATCATCATCATCACCATTTTTATTTACTTAAACGGTTCTAACATTTACTAAGCACTTATGAGCCAGGCTACATTAAACTTTACATGCACTTAATCTTCATAACAATCGGAAGGGATCAGCATTCTTGCTCACGTTACAGAAGAGGAAATATCCCCTAGGAAGGCTGTATTAAGGTTCAGGGTGCCCTAAAACCAGGCAGCATGTATTTTAAAAGCAGAAAATGTTATGGGCTGAACTGTGTTTTCCCCCCAAAATTCTTATGTTGAAGTTCTAAACTCCAGCACCTCACAATGTCAATGTATTTGGAGACAGGGTCTTTAAAGAGGTGATTAAGTTAAAATGAGGTCATTAGAGTGGCTTTTAACCCACTATTGTGTTTGGAATTGGTGGGTTCTTGGTCTCGCTCACTTCAAGAATGAAGCCTTGGACCCTCCCTGTGAGTGTTACAGTTCTAAAAATGGGCGTGTCCGGAGTTTGTTCCTTCTGATCTTCGGACGTGTCCGGAGTTTCTTCCTTCCGGTGGGTTTGTGGTCTCACTGGCTTCAGGAGTGAAGCTGCAGACCTTCGCGGTGAATGCTACAGTTCACAAAGGCGGCTCATCTGGAGTTGTTCCTTCCTCCCAGTGGATCCCTGGTCTCGCTGACCTCAGCAGTTAAGTCGCAGACCCTCCCAGTGAGTGTTACAGCTCTTAAAGGCGGCGGGTCCAAAGTTGTTCATTCCTCCCGGTGGGTTCCTGGTCTCGCTGACTTCAGGAGTGAAGCTGCAGACCTTCGTGGTGAGTGTTATAGCTCATAAAGGCAGCATGTACCCAAAGAGTGAGCAGCAGCAAGATTTGAGAGCGCGAAAGAACAAAGCTTCCAAGCTGTGGAAGGGAACCCCGGGTTGCAGCTGCTGGCTCTAGTGGCCTGTTTTTATTCCCGTATTTGGCCCCACCTACATTCTGCTGATTGGTCCATTTTACAGAGTGCTGACTGGTCCATTTTACAGAGTGCCGATTGGTCTGTTTTACAGAGTGCTGATTGGTGCATTTACAATCCTTTAACTAGACGGAAAAGTTATCCAAGTTCCCACCCCACCCAGAAGCCCAGCTGGCTTCACCTCTCACTATCACTGGTGTCCTTGTAAGAAGAGGGAATTTGGACACAGACATGAATAGAGGAAAAGACCATGCGAAGACACAGGGAGAAGACAGCCATCTATAAGGCAGGGAGCGGGGCCTCAAGAAGAAACCAACCCTGTTGACATGTCAATCTCAGATTTCCAGCCTCCGGAACTGTGAGAAAATAAATTTCTGTTGTTCGGCTCCTAGTCCATGGTCCTTTATTATGGCAGCCCTCACAAATAAATCGAGACAGCAGTGACCCAGGAGTGCCTTAGAGAAACTAGGAGAAACAAGGCTGCAGGGACCACATGGCACCCATGAAGGGGAGCTGACCGCCTGCACGCCTTTGCCTTGCCCTCAGCTGTAGGACACCTGAGGACCCCTTAGCATCCTCAGCTCAGCTCTGAGAGCAATAAGTCCCAGATGGCTCGGAGTTGTACAACAGCAGTGCAATTGATGGTGTCTTCTTTGAAAAGATCAGGACTTGAAAGCAATAGGATTAAAAACTGGGGTTTAAAGAGATTAAATCACAAAACCTAAAACAAAGCAAAGCCAGCATAATCTTTCTACACTATAGACCTTTATACACCAAACCATCATGAGAAGTAGGGTCAAGGGGGTAGGCCAATATTTCCACCTGGCTTGAGAAGCAAAACTAGTGCCCAATAGGAGTTCACTTTCTCACACGAAATGGGCCAGAGCCCAGAGGATGAACCTCTGGAGAGGCGTCATTAGGATGGGTCAGTAACTAGGTCAGCAATCACTGTGTCTGGGTTCTCTTGGATTCCTCGAAGCAAGTTAATTATTAAAGGGAACAGGTGAAAATATAGTCTTGAGGTTTGATTAAACTAAAATTGGTCTAGTCAGAGAGTAGGGTGGGGAAGAGGTTTTCAAGAATTCCAATCAGCCCCTGATGATACTGCGGAGACCCAAGTTACCTTGGAATCTGCAATCAATACAGAAAACACCAGAAGTATAGAGGAGTGACGGCTCTGGATTCCACTGCAGCAGGGCCTAGAGAACAAGAAAGGCATCCTGAAACTTTAAGAACGTTGCATCTCTGTGTTGACAGCCGACTTTAAAAGAGGTACAGGTCACCAGGGCAAATAGAAGCCTGGCCAAAGATGGGGAAGATAAGGAGGACTTTCTGGAGGAGGTGCTCTGGAAACTGGGCTCTGGAGCAGGAAGGAGAGGGAGCTCAAAGGACAGAGGAGGGTGCTTTGTCCCTTGGAAAGCATGAAAGAGAAACTCCAGTGGCCAGGCACGGTGGCTTATGCCTGTAATCCCAGCACTTTGGGGGGCAGAGGTGGGCGGATCACCTAAGGTCAGTTCAAGACCAGCCTGGCCAACATGGTGAAACCTCATCTCTACTAAATACACAAAAATCAGCTAGGCATGGTGGCGATTGCCTGTAATCCCAGCTACTCAGGAGGCTGAGGCAGGAGAATCGCTTGAACCTGGGAGGCGGATGTTGCAGTAAGCCAAGATCACACCACTGAGCTCCAGCCTGGGTGACAGAGTGAGACTCAGTCTCGAAAAAAAAAAAAAAAAAAAAGAAAGAAAAGAAAGAGAAACTCCAAAGGTTCAGTGGACATCAGAAAGTTCTCCATGAAGAGTTTAAAGCTAGAAGGGGAGTCCTGGGCAGCACCTAAAAGGCATGTGTGTTTGTGGGATGTATGTGTGGTGTGTGTGTGCACATGCATGTATGGTGTATGTATGTGTGGTACATGTAGTGTGTGCATGTATGTTTGTGGTGTGTGATGCATGTAATGTTTGTGTGTGCATGCATCTATATGGTGTGTGGTGTGTGATATATGGTATGCATGTGGTATGTGCTTATGTGTATGCATGTGTATGTGCAGTGTGTGCACGTACGGGTGTGGCATGTGCATATGTGTGCACATATGTGATACGTGTGTGTGTGTGCACGTGTGATGTGTGGTGTGTGTGCACTTATGTGCATGCATGTGTGGTGCATGTCTGGTGTGTGTGTGCTCATGCACACACATCCTGGGACTTTAATGGTAAGGATCATCTGGCCAAATATCTCTGGTGAGGAGAAAGCAGGTGGCCCGGGCCAGAGCTAACAATAGCAGGATTTAGGGAGAACTGGGCAAGTTTGTCAGGCGCCTCCTGAAGCAAACGAGGAGCCACAGTAAAGGGTCTCGAAAGAGGCCTGCTGGATTTTCAATCAGACCTGCAGTGTCAAGTTTCAGCTCAAGTGATATCCAAATGCCTCATATTTCTATTTTATCATTTCCATATTTTCAGTGAGCAGAGCTTACCATCTGCACAATGTTGGGCCAAAGAAATAAAAACCAAAAGGAAATTGCACTACAGTGCGGCATAATCAGTCTGATCCGCCTGGGATATCAGTGGAGACATGTGTGTCTTCACTCATCTGAGTATTAATGTCCTGACTGTTTCTAAGCAGGAAGTTTCCCATTTGGCTAGGCTGAAAGGCAGCTCCAAAATGGAGCGGCAGTTTTCTGTTCTCCACAAGCTCCCCTCCCCTGCTCCTAAATCACATCACTCCCCAGTCGCTGCAAATGATTCTCATGTGTCAACAGGTTACACAGTTCAAGACAAGGTATCAGCAGGAGTCTGGGTTGGAGCAAGAACCAAAGAGCGAGTGGGGAGGCCATGTGAGCTGGCTATTAGGTGACAGGGGCAGGCAGTGACCCACCCGCTCTTTCTAGCCTCTCCCTCCTGGGCCCTGCTGACGTGTCTGGTTGTCCTCTGCAGCCTAGTCCGTGGCACATCTCAGACAAGGCATGTCGACTCTTCAATCCTTCACTTATTTATATGAAAAGCAGGCTCATAACGCCTACCTTGTAAGGCAGTAGGGAAGAGTGCTATGTTTCATAGAAAAAGCTCCTAACAGAGCATCCACCACACACTATCTACTTAAAACATGCTTCAAATATAACAATAATAGTATACACTTACATCATGCTTACTACATGCCATGAGTGGTTTTAAGCACTTGATATTTATGTGTGTGTGTGTGTGTGCGCGCGCATATGAACTAATTTAATCTCACAACCCTGTAAGGCAGATTCTACTGTTATCCCTGTCTTACAGAAGAAGAAACTAAGGCACAGAGAGGTTCTGTAACTTGACCATGGTCACAGAAATGGTAGAGCCAGGATTCAAATTCAGGCAGTCTGGCTCCAGGGACTAGGTGTAGATAAATAAATGAATTAATTGAAAGTTGATGTGTTGGTGGATGGATGGGCAAAGAACACAGATTCCCATGAATTCCAGTAAGGAGCAAGTTATCTAAGCAGCACACTGACAAGTTAAAGGCTCAGAGTTCTAATCCCAGCTCCCATCAAGTCCAGGAACTGCAGTCATCTAATGTTGCTACAAAGTGGCTAGAGGTGAAGGCTGCTTCCCTTACTGAGACAGGCTTAGTGTGCCATAATTTGGAAGGTTATCACTGGAAAACACTCAGGTATCACTTAATTCCTAATTTTATGTTTGCAGGAACTGAGGCAAGAGAGGGAAAGTGACCAGCCTAGGATCACACTGCGCCTGTTCAGACACGTGCCACTTCTATGCCCAGCGCTGTTTTTATGACGTAATTTGGCATCTCCTTCACACTAGGAAAGCTGCATCTGGAAGTTGGGGGAGGAGTTATGGACGGAAAAGCAAGACTGAAGAGCTGAATACACTGCCTGACAAATTGTTTTAAAATGATAAAGTCATACTTCGTTGCAAGGAAGTTCCTGTTTATGTAAGTCTGGTGAAGTCATCAGACCTTTTGCCTCTCCCCCGCCCCTCCCTGAGGCATCCGGAGGTCCACAGAGGAAAAGGACACTGGCACAGAATGCACCCTACTACCTCCCACGCCGCTTGCTGTTCCCCCAACACGCCTGAGAGCATTCCACATTCCCACCACAGGATATTTGCTCACGCTGTTCTGGGACTGAATCCTCCCATCCATGCCTGGGGTAACCCTCCCTAGGCTTCAGGGACAGCTTAAAAGCTGCTCCCTCTGTGACTCTTTCCCAGCCATCAGAGCCAGGATGGACTTCCTGAGCTCCAGAGGCAGTTGAAAGCTAGTGGGGAAAGTTCTGGCTCCTGCATCAGCCAGGTCTGGATCTCTGTTTTGATTCTCTGTTCTCTGCTCACTTAAGTGTGACCTTTGGCAAGAACCTTCATGATCTCCCTGTCTCCATTCTCCCACTTATCAAATGGGAATAATAACAGTCCCCTCCTCATGAGGTTATATAGTAAGATCAACATATATAAAGAAAGCATTTAGTACAGGGCTTGGTACTTAGTAAATGGGAGACATGATTGCCGCTCTCGGAGGTCTTATTCCACATGCTTTTTTGATTTATGGTTGTTTGGGTTTGTATCATATCTCCCCTTCTAGAGAGATACCTATCTGTTGGCAGGAACTGTGTCAAGTTCAACTTTCCAATCCTGCTGCACTCTGAGCCTTGTGCAAAGTTGTGCTTTGTGAGGAGTGTGTTAAGTTGAAGTGAATTGGAACAAAAAAGATGAGTTAATTGTGGTGAAAAGCAGGGCATTACAGTTTTTGTAAAAAGTCTACGATGACTGCCTTTATAAATAGACCTCAGAGGTTCTGGGTAGATGTGCACAGTAGAATACTGCTTTCAGCTCTCATTACTAGTGTTCTTAAGGATGAGGTTGAGAAAAGCAGTAATAGTAACATCCTCCTATCAAGGACTTCAAATGGTCCATGTTAGGTTCTTTGTACCTTCATTTATTGGCTACTAACACTCTCTAAGGTAGACATTATTATCTCTATATATGGATAGGAAATTACCCCTATATATGGACAGATTCAGAGAGATCAAGTCACTCAACAAGGTCGGATAGCAAGTAGAGAGCTGAGGCTGGGTTTGAATCCAAGCCTGTCTGACTCCCAAGGCCATGCTGTACCCTGAGCAGGTCTGCAGACCGCCTTCTGCCATCTGACCTAGGGCTTGTTTTGGTGTGGCCGTCAAGCCAAGGTGGGTTTTTACACTTCTAGATAGTTGAAAAAAATGAAAAGATTAATATTTTGTGACACATGAAAGTTACATGGAATTTAAATTTTAGTGTCCATAAATAAAGTTCTACTGGAACACAGCCACATCTGTTCATCTATACATTATATAATGCATAGTCCTGCCAACTATACGTTGGCTGCTATAACAGAAGTGTTGAAATATTTGCAGGAGACACTGCATGCCCCTTAAAGCCTATATTCCCTATCTAATTTTTTCAGAAAAAGTTTGCTACCCCCTGCTGTATGTCATACTGACTCTCACAGACAAACTTAATGCAAAGAAAACTGCCCTTTCCATAAAAGTCATGCTACAAAAAGGGCACCCATCTCTGCAGCAATAAATCTTGGTCTCCAGATTCTGACTTTCCTTTATGCGTGCTGAGCCCCCTTGGTTCTTGCTTTCATCCAGCTCACAATGTGATTTGAAAGGCAGAGCCGAGGGCAGTCACCAGACTCTGCCGGGCAGAGACAACAGGCCACAGCAAGCCTGAAAGCAAAGGGAAAGGAATTTAGAGCCAGAAGTCAGCTCAGCTTCATTAATGCCTTCACCCCCTTGATTCATGGTTTCCTGCCACATCTTGTTCAGCTGTGAACGTGCCCAGGCCCCAAGCAGGGGCAGGAGGCTGGAAATGATGAAAGCACAGGGGCTTCAGGCTCCCTGATTCTTTATCGGGCCTCCACCCTGACCACTGGGCAGAGGCCTGGCTCAGTAGATGTCTCCCTGGGAAGCCTCAGGCAGTCCCTCTCCCTGCAGAGTACTCAGTCTGAATGTAAAATGAGCGCCTGGCCCAGCTGTTCCATTGCCCCTCTACCTCACTCACCTGTTTTCCTTCTCCTTCACACTGCACAAACACCTTTTGACCCTCCATTGTCTCTCTATGGGGTGAGCTCTTTGTGGCATTCCTTCATCCAGCAAGGGCTTTTGAACATCTGTGGTGTGTTCAGCTTTGTAGAGATACAAAGGAAGTAAAAGTAACCCAGGAGGTTTCTGTTTGTTTCAGGATACCAGGGATACACATGGGAAGCCACAGAATGATCCTTGAAGAAATGCTGAGCACCAGTTATGTGCTTGGTATGCTCCAGGTGCCTTCATAACCATGCTTTTGCTTAAGCCATAAAACACACCTGTGGGCCCAGGCATCCTTATGCCCATTTTATAGATAAGAAAACTGAGAATCTGAGAGATTGCCTGGAGATCAGATGGCTATTAAGGGATGCAGCTAGGGTTTCAATTCAGGTCTCACTGGTTACAAAATGCATGCATCTTTGAAAAACTGGGCTGCTCCCTCTACCAGGATGTCATTGGGTGCCTCAGGTCTACAGGATGGGGATTTTAAGACAAATTTCTTAGCGAAAACAATCTGAAGTCCTTACACAGCAGCAGAAAGCACACTGGAACACCAACAAAAAATTCTAGACACAGCCTGGCCAATCCTATAGTTAAAAAAAAAATTCTTCTAGACCCAACTCTTCCTTTAATGAGTCATATGTCTCTGAGTATGATTTCTCCCCTTCCCTGGGTCTCAGTTTCCACATCTGTAAAACTAAAGTAGACAGTCTGGACAAAGTGATCTCAAAGCATCGCCCACCTTCACTGCTTCTCTCTGTTCCTGCTTCACAAATGCAGTGCTTGGGCACAGGATTCAAAGTTCAGCTCTAGCCCTGAGTCACAAAACTCAACCCAGGTGCCCCCATCTGAACCCTGAAAAGACAAAAAAAAAAAAAAAAGCCCTAATAAAACTCAGATAGTCTGGTTATATGGGTTCAAACCACAAAACTAAATTTTTTAAAAATGGAGACAAAAGATATTATATAGCCGCTATATTCCTTTCTAAATTCCTTCCTGCTTGGTTTTCGTGGAACTATTTCCAAGAATAAATCAGGCTTCTGTTGCATTTGCATTGCTAGAGCCTCCTGAAGCAGGAGATAAGAGGCAGCAATGTCAAAAAGGAAGCTGGGGTGGTAGGGTGGGAGGTGGCGGCAGAAGGAGGCCTGAAGCTTGAAGGACGGGAAGGATTTAAACAAAGTGGGGACAAAAATTAAAAAACAAACAGACAAAAAGAATAAAACCCCAAGGCCTTTTGGGGAAACTGTGAGGCGACCAATTAGTTTTAATAGGAATTATCAGGGAATTAAGGAGAGACTAGAAATATAGGCAATCTTAAATGTTTTCAGCAAATTAAAAATGTGACTTAACATCCCAGTAGCTATAAGTACACTTAGCATCCAGATCTTGGTTTTCTAGTAACACTGTCCAATATAAAAAGAATTAGCGTTCTTTGAAGAAATGCCTGATTCTAGTAGGACTGCAGCAAGAAATATACAAAATGAGTTTGGAATATCTTGAAATACCAAAAAATAAGTAAATGATCAAAAATGAATTTTTTTAAAAACCTACAATACAGCTGGGCACAGTGGTACATGCCTGTAATCCCAGACTTTGGGAGGCCAAGGTGGGAGGACCATTTGAGCCCAGGAGTTCGAGATCTGCTGGGCAACATAGCAAGACCACACTAAATTATGTATAATTTACCCCCTGCTATTTTCTTTTTTTTTTGAGACAGGGTCTCATTACCCAGGCTGGAGTGCAGTGGTGCAATCTCAGCTCACTGCAACATCTGCCTTCTAAGCTCAAGTGATCATCCCACCTCAGCCTCCCAAGTAGCTAGTACTATAGGGATGTGCCACTGCGCCTGGCTAATTTTTTTGAATTTTGGGTAGAGACAAGGTTTTGCCATGTTGCCCAGGCTGCTCTCGAATTCCTGGTCTCAAGCGATCCATCTTTGGCCTCCCAAAGTGCTGGGATTACAGGTGTCAGCCACCATGCCCGGCCCCCAGTTTTTTTTTAATTAGCCAGGTGTGGTGGTGCATGCCTGTAGTTGCACCTTCTCAGGAGGCTGAGGCAGGAGGGTTCACCTGAGCACAGGAGTTTGAGGTTGCAGAGCCATGATTGTGCCACTGCATTTCAGCCTGAGCAACAGATGTATACTCTGTCTCTCTTTTTTTTTCTTTTTTTTGAGACAGAGTCTCGCTCTGTCGCCCGGGGCTGGAGTGCAGTAGCCGGATCTCAGCTCACTGAAAGCTCCACCTCCCGGGTTCACGCCATTCTCCTGCCTCAACCTCCCGAGTAGCTGGGACTACAGGCACCCGCCACCTCGCCCGGCTAGTTTTTTTTGTAGTTTTTAGTAGAGATGGGGTTTCACCGGGTTAGCCAGGATGGTCTCGATCTCCTGACCTCGTGATCCGCCCATCTCGGCCTCCCAAAGTGCTGGGATTACAGACTTGAGCCACCGCGCCCGGCCTACTCTGTCTCTTAAAAAACAAAACAACACGGGCTGGGCGCGGTGGCTCACGCCTGTAATCTCAGCACTTTGGGAGGCCGAGGTGGGTGGATCACGAGGTCAAGAGATCGAGACCATCCTGGTTAACGCGGTGAAACCCTGTCTCTACTAAAAATACAAAAAAATTAGCTGGGCGTGGTGGCAGGCACCTGTAGTACCAGCTACGTGGGAGGCTGAGGCAGGAGAATGGCGTGAACCCGGGAGGTGGAACTTGCAGTGAGCCACTATGGTGCCACTGCACTCCAGCCTGGGCAACAAAGCGAGACTCCATCTCAAAAAAATAAACAAAACCCTACCATAACACAGATATGTCAAAGGGATGCAGGAGCCAACTGAAAGAGCTACCAATGGACAAAGCTGGAAAAAATTAAGCAATAAAATGAAGTAGTGTTGATTTGTAACCCAAAAATAATGTAAAATAAATATCCATAAATCCACTCTGATAGAAGTAACTGAATAAATGGAAAGAGAAAAAAAAATATCCTATAGGAGAATCTCAAATAATTGATGTAGATATTGTACCCTCCAGAAGAGGGAACATAACTCTCCATTCCTTAAGTGTGGGCTGGACAGAGTGACTTCCTTCCAAAGAGTAGGAAAGGGGGGAAAGAGTACCTTAACAGTGGAGAAACCAGATAAACACTGCTGAACCGGGTGATCAAGATCAATAGTAACAGTGATAAATCATGTCAGTAACAGGTGCCTTTGATATGATGTCATTAAAATGGCACTTTACCTCTGTGGTCCTCTTCCCAAAAACCCAAAATCCCAGGCTAATCATGAAATAAAACATCAGACTAATTCCCATAAAGGGGCTTCCTATAAAATACCCGGCCAGTGCTACTCAGAACTGTCAAGATCATTAAAACCAAGAAAAGTCTGAGAAACTGTCCCAGCCAAAAGGAATCTGAGGAGGCATGACAAGTAAATGTACTGTGGTACCCTGGATGAGCTCCTCAAACAGAAATGGACATCAGGTAGCAACTATGGACCGTAGCACATAATAATGTATCAATATTGTTTCACTGATTATAACAAATAGAGCACACGAATGTAAAATGTTAATAATAGGGAACATTATGTATATATAGAGGGCACATGCGAACTCTCTGTGCTACCTGCTCAAATTTTCCTTAAATCTAAAACTATTCTAAAAAATAAAGTCTACTGATTTTTAAAAAGCCTAAAAAATGTGACTTAGGAAACTACCATTAGCAGGCACTTGGTCAGAAACAAGGGTAAAACTCCTGCTCCAGAACCTTCCTCCCTGGGAAAGTGCAAGAGGCAGGCACCTTTCTAATTCCTAGGATAAGGCCGACATGTGGTGAGCCTCAGGGACCTCCTCACTTTTACCCAGTGAGCCTATAAGCAGGATCAAGCCTTCCTTGTGCCCATCCAGACAGGTATGTGTGTTACCAAACTGAACTGGTTCTGTTTGACTGCATGCAATGAAAAGCCAAACATGGCTGGGGGTAGAAGCTCACATCTGTAATCCCAGCACTTTGGGAGGCCAAGGTGGGAGAACTGACCACGGTGGAGTTCAAGACCAGCTTGGGCAGCATAGTGAGACTCTGTCTCTCCAAAAAAATGTTTTAAAATTAGCCAGGCATAGTGGCATGCACCTGTAGTCCCAGCTACTTGGGAGGCTGAGGCAGGAGGATTGCTTGAACCCCAGAGTTTAAGGCTACAGTGAGCTATGATTGTGCCATTGCACCCCAGCCTGGGTTACAGAGCGAGACCCTGTATCATAAAAAAAAAAAAAAAAAAAAATCCAAACACCAAAGCACTGGGTTTTTGTAGAAAGAAAAGTTTATTGCAAGGCTGCAGAGAAAAGACAGGAGACTGGCTCAAATCTGTCTCCTGGAGCTGGGGGCTGGGGCAGGTTTATAGTCAGAAGGTAAAGGCATGATCTTGCATCTTGCAATGAGGTGATGCCAGGAAGTGTGATCTACCTGGATCTTGCCATGGGATGATCTTTCCAGGGCTAAATCTGATTGGATAATGCCATGTGGTGTCCCCTTTCCTTGGTCTGAGCACTTAAGATTCCATCAGCTTTGCATTTGGTCCATTTGGGTTTGCTTAGGTCACCTGCAACATGGAGGTAACTGAAAATTAACCATTTTCAGTTACATGAAGTAACACAAACTTGAACCAGATTGGGCTGGTTTTGCAGTTATGCGTGTAGAACCACCTAGTTGATGGCTCCCTTGGCTTACCTAACACAGTATCACCTCAGCTACACAACAGCAGATTGGGCGGAATGGCAGAAGGTAAGAGAGTCTGGGACCACAGTCAGACTGATTTCCACTGTTGGATTACATCAACAAGAAGCCTCAGTTTCAACCTGTCATTAACATCCCCTTAAACTTCCCAATTTCTCTTTTTAACAAGAACACATCTCAGACTCAGACTTTTCTATAGGCAACAACATCCAGCACATATTTAACAGTACTTTTTTCTTTGTTTTTATTTTGACAGTTACATTCTGTATGTGAAAAATATGCTAGTATTCAATTTACAATAGTAATAGAGCATTTCCTTGGTAAATAAAATAGGTTAAGAATATAAAATAATCACTTTCACCTTTCAGTTTAGGGGAAAACACTAAGTTTGAAAACAATTTGATGGTGAAGCTGTGGGTAAAAAACATGCACTGCTGTGTACTGCTGAAGGGAATTAAAGCGGGTATCCCTTTCATTCAGTAATTCGGCAACACGTATCAAATTTGTAAATGCATTCCCCTCTTGACCTAGTGATTCCATGTTTCTATTTCTGGCAATTTTAGCTTTCAGACATGCTTACTGTATTAGTAAGCTCAGGCTGCCATAACAAAATACCATAGACTGGGTGACTTAAACAACAGAAATGTATTCCTTACAGTTCTGGATGCCAGAAAGTTCACGATGAAGGAGCCAGATTTGGCTCCCGGTAAAGGACGTCTTCCTGACTTACAGACAGCCACTTTCTCGCCGTGTCCTCACATGGCAGAGAAAGATCTCTGATGTCTCTTGCACTTCTTACAAGGGTACCAGGCCTAATGGGTCAGGGCCCCATTACGCCCTCATTTAACTTTATTACCTCCTCACAGGCCCTATCCCCCAATAGAATTACATTGGGAGTTAGGGCTTCAGCATATTTGATGGGGGAACACAAATACTCAGCCTATAACACATGTATAAACAAAATGACATATGTTCAATCTTACAGACTGAAAAATAAAATCATAAAAGAAAACAGCAAGATTATTCACACTTATATATATCATATATAAAATATAAATCATTTGATTTATATTTTATATATGTATATAATTATGATTTATATTTTATATGTATATATTATATAGGTATATAAATATGTATATAAATTATACATATAAATTATATACATTATATATGTATATAAATATATTATATATGTATATAAATATGATTTATATTATATATATATATATATAAAGCACTATTTGTAATAGCAAAGATGTGCGGGTTAAAGCAACTCCATTTTACATGCTAATCCACCATGTTGACTTCTGATTAATCCCAGTTTCGGGAATACCTCTAAGATTTCTATTTTATCTACTGTTCCTTGTGTAAGAGTATGTACTTAACCATAAATCCTGCACTTAGATCAAAACAACCTTGACCATAAATCCTGCCCTTAGGCAGATTCACACAGCATTCTTGCCTTTCCTTAAGGGGCCAACTTCAATTATCCTACACATTCCTTCTCTAGGGTATAGAAGCCCTGGGTCTGGGGGAGTAATGGCCCAGGATCTACTATCTCCTGCTGAGATGATGGCTTCTGTTCATAAATCCCTATTAAATGTGAGACACTGGATTTGTCAGCCTCTTTGATCTGTCAGCTTCCTCAGCCTTTAGGAAAATATTTACATAAGATCTGCCCACTGTGGAACAAAATAATGGGAACAAACCTAAATATTCATTAATAGAATGTCTGGTTTAAATAAATTCTGGTAGATGCATACAATGAAAATTCTGGCCGAGTGCGGTGGCTACACCTGTAATACCAACACTTTGGGAGGCTGACGCAGGCGGACTGGTTTGCTTGAACCCAGGAGTTCAAGACCAGCCTGGGCAATGTGGTGAAACTGTGTCTCTACAAAAAAAAAAAAAAAGAAAAAATTAGCTAGGTGTGGTGGTGCATACCTATCCTATGGTCCCAGCTCCTCGGGGGCCGGGCTAAGGTGGGAGGATGCCTTGAGTGTAGGAGGTAGAGGCTGTAGTGCAGTAAGCTGTGATCACACCATGGCACTGTAGCCTGGGTGACCAAGTGAGGAGGAAAGAAAGAGAGAGAGAGAGAAAAAGAGAGAAAGCAGAAGGGAAGAGAGGGGAGGGGAGGGGAAGAGAGGGGAGGGGAGGGGCAAGAGGAAAGAAAGAAAGGAAAGGAAAGGAAAGAAAGGAAAGAAGGAAAGGAAGGAAGGAAGGAAGGAAGGAAGGAGAAAGAGAAAGAAAGAGAGAGAGGGAGGGAGGGGGAGGGAGGGAGGGAGGAAGGGAGGACAAAAGAAAGAAAAGGAAAACAATTCTATGCAGCTAGTAAAAGCCAAGAATGAACATGCTCTGTATGGAACACTATGGAAATATCTCCAAGGTATATGGTTAAGTAAAACAAGTAGGTCTATATCTATTTAACCTGCAAAACTTTTGTGTAAAGAAAGATGGGGGCTGGGGACAAGAATATTTGCATGGGCCAGGAGTAGTGGCCCTTTGGGAGGCCAAGGCAGAAGGATTGCTTGAGTCTAGGAGTTTAAGACCAGCATGGTAACATAGTGAGACCACTTCTCCACAAAAAAAATTTAAAAAGTAGCCAGGTATGGTGGTGCACGCCTGTAGTCCCAGCAACTCTGGAGGCTGAGAGGGGAGGATCACTCGAGCCCAGGAACTGCAAGCTGTTACCAACCGGACCCGTTTTCAATAAAACAGCAGAGTAGCTTTCCTGCAGCCTTATTTTCATTTTCATTTAAGATTAAGGCGGGTGGGAGGAGGAGCACATTGGAGTAGAGGTTTGGTGCTGAGAATATACATACAGATGAATATGAGTCAGGGCTGGAAGTGGCCACATGGCCAGTATGAAAAGCTTTACAGTCACAGTCAGTCCTCTTTCCCTTGAGGGACCCAAGAGAGGACTGTGAGGCAAAACAGAGTCTAATTCTGTCTGTTTTACAGGATGTCGCAGCACATGGACTCCTGTGTGACTGGCCCTACCCCTACACTTCAGAGAGCACACAGAAACAGAACAATCCAATCAGACATGCATTTGCCTGTCTATGGTATGTACAAGTGTCAGTGCATTATTCACTGATTACATCAGTTTACCAACTTAATTAATTCTTCCACGTGCTCAGTGCCTAGCCTGTGCCTTTCAGGCCCCTCCAGTACAGGCCCTGTGACCACCCAGAAAAGCACTGACCTTAGCTTAGTTGATGTAGTAAAATATAGTAATAAAAACATCAGCTAACACTCATGGACTTCTTTCTTGTGCCAAGTATTTTGCTAAGCACTCCACTCTTGTCTTATTTAATTTTCAGAGAAATTTCTTGAGATAGAAATTGTTATTATCTCCATTTTACAAATGGGGAAACTGAGGTTTGGAGAAGTTAAATGTCTTCCCAGAGTCACATAGCTAGGGAGAGCCAGCGTCAAGAAGACCCAGGTAATCTGGCTCAAGCCCATCCTCTGAACCAGTCCCCTCTACTGCCTTATTAGCTTCTGATGGCTATGACAGCTTCACTGGTGACCCTTGCTTATGTTCATGGCAGGATGATCAGTGGAAATCCTCCGTTGGACTCAGAGCTGTCACTCATAAGGACCTGTCCTCAGGGGTTGCACACCTCCATTCTGACTCTGTACAAGTGTCACCCAGGAATGTTCCATGCTGTGCAGCTGGCACTAATTCCCCTCTGCACAGCTTCTCCTTTCAGTATCACAGACACCCTCAGAGATGGACAGGGTGGGCCTTTCTATATCCACTCAACAAATGCGGGAACTGGGCCTAACAGGGGTAAAGAGACTTGTCAAGATCACTGCAAGTGTTTGGTGGAGCTGGGATGCTAGCCCAGTTTTCTAAAGACAAAGCCATCTTCTATTGCTGGTACAACAAAGAACTAACACAGAAAGTACATAACAAAGAAAAGGAAGGAGACTCTCTAGGGTCTTTGGTTGTTTTCCTCCTTTCACCAGAGGTCTGAAAACAGTTCTGGAATTCTCCCTGCTATGGTCAGAATGTCTGTGGCCCTGCAAAATTTCTGTGTTGAAATCCTAAACCGCAAGGTGATGGTATTTGGAGGTAGGGACTTGGGGAGGGGAATTAGGTCATGAGAATGGAGCCATCATTAATGGAGTTAGTGCCCTTATAAGAGTCCCTAGAGCCAGGTGTGGTGGCTCATGCTTGTAATCCCAACACTCTGGGAAGCCGAGGTGGGCGGATCATGAGGTCAAAAGATCAAGACCAACCTGGCCAACATAGTGAAACCCCATCTCTACTAAAAATACAAAAATTAGCCGGGCGTGGTGGCGGGCACCTATAGTCCCAGCTACTCCGGAGGCTGAGGCAGGAGAATCGCTTGAACCCAGGAGTCGGAGGTTGCAGAGTCAAGGTCGTGCCATTGCTGACCTATAGTCCCAGCTACTCCAGAGGCTGAGGCAGGAGAATCGCTTGAACCCAGGAGGCGGAGGTTGCAGTGAGTCAAGGTCGTGCCATTGCACTCCAGCCTGGCAACAGAGCAAGATTCCATCTCCAAAAAAAAAAAAAAGAGAGAAAAAGAGGCCCTAGAGAGCTAGCTGACCGTTTCCATCATGTGAGAACATAGCTAGAAGGCACCATCTATGAGCCAGAAAGCAGGCCTTCACTAGGCATCAAATCTGCCTTGTTCTTGAACTTCCCAGCCTCCAGAGCTGTGAGAAATATATTTCTGTTGTTTATGAGCACCTAGTTTATGATATTTTGTTATGGCAGCCTGAATGGAGTAAGACACTCCCTAATGACAGACAACCAAGAGATTCCTTCCCAGCCAAGACTCTCCCCCCGAATCATCTGTTCCTGAGGGTTATACAGCTCCCAAAATTGGCCTTGTGTTCAAAGCA
Source organism: Piliocolobus tephrosceles (assembly GCF_002776525.5). NCBI lineage: Eukaryota > Metazoa > Chordata > Mammalia > Primates > Cercopithecidae > Piliocolobus > Piliocolobus tephrosceles. Next base: position 102,993,423 of record NC_045444.1, on the reverse strand, counting down.
AAAATATACCCCTGAGTAACACACAAGCTCCCTAATTTTTTCACTTTGAGAGAGTTCACAGTCTCATTGGGACAGAGAGGAGAACACCAAGCTAAAAGTTAGGCAAGGGGCCAGAGGTGAAGGAGACAGTTGACAGGAGATGAAGAGGACTGAAAACCACATAAAACTTCTTTACGGTTTTCCTAAAGTTCATCCCGTGGGCTACAGACAGTCTGCTGGGTTTAGGGAGTGAGAGGAGGCCTCCATCTTCTGACGCTTCATTTGGTCTTTTCTGCCTTCTCTCCCTCACACTCACCTGGACCACCACAGTGGTAAGGGATGCCAGAATCCAAGGGTGTGGATCAAGTGATAGGTGTGGGATTCATGGAGCTTTCTTGTAGGAGTGAATTCTCTGCTAGAGGCAGTCTGGTTATAAATGAGGCCAACTGCTTATTCAGAGTTATGAGAGATGATGGAATAGTCCCAAAGACAGTTCTCAACAAAGCACATCTCAGCATGGCTAGTTTATCATCACCTTACATGACCCTTGGGTAGGTTGCCTATCCTCTCCAAATCCAGTTTCCTCAACTGAAAAATGAAGCTAATAAGAACACCTATCTCCATGGTATTGGTGAATCAAATGAGACAGGCTGGGTGCTGTGGCTCACAACTATAGTCCCAGCATTTTGGGAGACCAAGGCAAGAGGATTGCTTGAGTTCAAGACCAGTCTGGGCAACATAGCAAGATCCCATCTCTACAAAAATTTAAAATACTAGCCAGGTATGGTGGTATGCAGCAGTAGTCCTAGCTACTCATGAGGCTGAGTAGAAGGATTGCTTGAGCTCGGGAGTTTGAGGATGCAGTGAGCTATGATTGTGCCACTGCCCTCCAGCCTGAGCAACAGAGGGAGACCCTCTTAAGAAAAAAAAAAAAAAAGATAGAGACCAATCTAAGTTCTTTGTAAACTGTAAGCCAACAGAGAGATGTCATTAGTCCTTATTCATTAATCACCTTTACCTCTAATTGGCTGTTGTATACAAAGTGGGTACCAGATTCTGCCATAAAATTGTTTTATTGGAAGAGATAAAAGTCAACACAATTAAAAAAAAAAAAAAAAGAAAGAAACATGTTAGCACAAGAAAGCAGTTTTGAAGAGATGGTCCTGAACTGAAGTCAACAGCAGCCTTGAAAAAGAAAGGCCAAGTTCTCTAACCTTTACACCACACTTCAGAGGGCATTGGCCTCTGACTCACAGGTAACACAAATATTTTTTACTCCAATGTATTTCTTTGTTCAATATGCTCACCCCATTTTTCCCTGGGCCCTCTCTACATCCATCAATATTATGGCTCTCTTTTGGGCAGTAATCTTCAAACTTCAAGTGTGATCAAAATATCATAGGCACTTGTTTGAAATGTCAATTTCTGGGTCCCACATCCAGAAAATCTAGGGTAGACCCCACAAGTCTGCATTATGAACAAGCTCCCTGGGAGATTCACCTTTTCTTTAAGATTTGTTCTGGTCTTCAAGAGAGACCTATTCTTTGAGACGCTATGCTTACTTAAGTCCCAAAAGGCATGGACTGTGTCATTTAACTGCCTAGCACATTGCCAATGCCCAACACTCAGAAAAGATGCTTGCTAATAAATAAGAAATACTAGGAACCCTGAATACTTGCTTCTAAAAAGATGTAAATGTTTGTCTCCAACATCATCATGATAATGACTAGTTGCATAATTCTCACACCTTTTTAAGAATGAAATTCCAGCAACCTCAGCTTTCCCATGCCAAACTTTTCTGACATTCCCATGCTAGATTAAGTGACTCCCATTGTGGTTTCACAGCCTTCAGCCCATACCAGCACTTACAATATATTCTATGTATTGACTTTACTATTAGTCTACCCCCACTGGAAGGAAGTTTTCCTCCTTCCTTAAGGATAAGATCTGTGCCCCCTTCGCTTGTGTTTCTACCATCTAGACCAGTGATTAGCACCAAATCAGCAGACATTAATGGAATGAAATGCAAAAGGGAATGAAATAGGATGGGATAGGTTGAAAACACTTTAAGAGGGGAGAGGGGAGGTGAGCCCTCTGTGATGTTCTGGTATAAGGAAGGACATCCTAGGGTGAGTCACATGACTCAGTGTGGTTAATATTCAGTCAGTGGAAGTTTTTATTTTGTCCGTGGTTTGGGGATTTTGAGATATTTTTTCAAGGAGTGGGCATCAATAGATGTTCCTGTTAATGCTGCGGAAGGGTCGTCTAGTTTCGCATACCGATTTTGACATCTTGGGGCAGGTGTTTCAATTGGTTAATGCCAGGGGATAGTTCACACTAAGATCATCTTTGCTTAGACAGCAGATGGTCATAAATTATATTATTCTTCACCAATATCTGGTTACCTCCCTGTAAGATTATGCTTACCCACACTGTTGAACTCCCATATGCCATGTGGCTTGCTTTGTTCATGAAATGTGGGCAGAAGTGATCTGAGTCACTTCCGAAGGACTGGCCATGTACTTCATCTGCCTGGGTCCTGAAAAAAGGACAGTAATAGGACCTAGTAGAGCCTACAACTGGACCCACAGTGGACATGGAATGTAAGCAGGAAGTGGACATTTGGGAGTTACTACTGCAACATAACCTGGCCCTTCCTGGCTTATGTTCCCTTATTTCCAATCAATGGAAATGTTCATATACAATTAGTTTGCCTTTGTGACTTTAAGAAACATTACCTCTTAGGGCCTTAGTTTCAATGTCTAGGAAGTGAAGAGGATAACATAATGATAAAAAATATTAAACATAAATTGATTGCTTATCATGTGTCTGGCTAAGCATTTTAGAAAAATTATCTCATTTCATCCTTATAACAACCTATGAGGTTGGTATTATTATTAGCCTCATTTTATAGACCAGGAAACAGAGGCCTCAAGAGGTTAGGAAACTTGCCCAGTGGGTAGCAAGAGTACTCAGATACTAAGAATAATTATTGATAGAATGCAAATGGCCTGACACCAGAGCCCAGCCTCCTAATCTCCATGTTGCATCAGGTCATCTCTAAGACCTCATCCGTCTGGGATACACCAAGACTCTGTGACGTCATCATGTGGTAACAACTGCCCTAGTCTTCCATTTTTAAACCAAGACTTGTTTTCACCACTGCCCTCCTCTTGAGGGGTGAAGACAACTCCTTCCTCAGCCTCTCAAGCAGCTGGGACTACAGTTATGAGCTACTGTGCCCGGCTAAGTTGGACTCTTGAGCTTCTTTCATTCCCAAGAGACAGATCATCGAGAGAGGGCCATGTAGAATGAGAATGTCCCCTTGAAAATATTTTGGGCTTCTGTCTACCAAAAGAATGGCAATAATAAGGAAGGACGCATGAGGGTCTGTTTGTTGCATGGTCTTTGTTGCATGGTCTTCCTGGGCACAGGATACGGGAAGTCTGGGTGTGTTCCACCAATGCTGTTCTATAAAAGGTGTAGGACTTCCCTTCCTGGAACCATTACTGTTCCTTGCTCCTGTCTTAGGGGGCTGAAGGGCACCTGTTGTGAGGCTTAGTAGGACAAAATGAACAAACTTCCCTGGGACCTTCAAATCTGAGTATAGAGACACATCATAAGCCCATCTTTACGTACCTTCCAGCAATATCCAACTCTCCCCCTGTCCACACTACTAGTATGTACAACCTGTGCATGAGCAAATACAGAAGGAGGGCAGTCGATGCCATCAGCCACTGAGGATGAAAACTCAGCAGCTCCAGCAAAAGGACAGGGTTGAACTGCTGTTGGGATGTATCTGAGAATCTCACTTACCTGCCTTTTCCTTGTCTTCCATTAGCAGAGTTCATGGAGATTTGGTTCCATTTTGGCATCTCTAGAAGAGTAGAGCTGAAGCACAAAACAGACAAGACTGGGGTTCCTTTTCAGGGCCCTAGGCAATGACTTGAGTAAGCTCTTGTGTTTTACTACAGCAAAGTGCTCCATCAAGAGCCAATGGTCAACAACATCAGCAGGTCAGAGAGGATCCTCCTCTGACCACCTCCCACAGTGCCATCCCTTCAGATGCTCCTGGCTCTACCTTCCTTTAGGGCCACTAGCTTCTTACTCCATCCCCACAATTTCCTGCAGTACTCCCCACTCCCTGCAGCTGATTTTGGCCCTGACTCATTGGTGCTGACTCAACAAAGAAAAGCAGACCCCTCAGGCGGCCGGACAGTGGACCAGGGCCAGAGCCTGCAGGAGTGGGCGAGAGGGCAGGCAAGGCGGGAATTCATCAATCAGCTTGTCACCAAGTCTTTGCTGAGCCCCCCTGAAGACTTGGTCCCATGCCGAGCTACACAGTGGGGGTCCCAGAAAAAGAAGGAGAGAAGACAGGAGCCTTTATTTTGTGGCAACTATGGATGTGGAATTGGAGCTCCTTCGTTTTGAGGGTCTCCAAGCACACACAGCCTGGCACAGCCCACCATCACTCACTAGAGGGAGGCTGAGTGCTGCCAGGAAAGGCCAGACACAGTGGAGCTTAGGGAAGGTTGGGAGGTGGCAGCCAGGAAGGGTTTTGAAGCTGTATTTGCAAGCTTTTGACATAAGATTCAGATAATACCAATTTTTTATAAGAGACCAGGTGGGGGTGGTGGTAAATGGAAATTATGGGAGGATTTTAAAGCCCCCATATCCACATCCTGGACACTGCCATTGCCACCTGCCTCTACATTTCTTTCCCCACAAACCTGCTGGGTGTGGGGTGCCTCCCTTGAGTTAATGCATTGTGTTTCTGAAATGTCCCTGCTAAAAAGAACCTACTATGTTACTCTGAGAGTGTCTTTCTAACCCCCTTTGCATTTGCAGAGGGGGAAAAAGGACCATAGATGTGAGGGCACAGAACAGTGACTTTGCCATGAGGATTCACTTAAAATCCCAGAGCCCTAAGAATTGGAATCCTGACTCAATTACGTACCAGTTGTGTAATTCAACCTGGGGCAATTCTCTGAGCCTTACTTTCTTCATCTTGTAAAGAGGAAGGAATAAAGCAGCAAGCTCACAGAGCACTGTAAGGACAGGCACAATTGCTAGCACATCATGGCCACTTCTGTTAGGAAATAATATACAACTGTTATCGTAAAGAAGTAAAGACAGAGTGGGGAGAAATAAGCTCATGGTCGGAGAGCACCAGGGAAAGTGTCACTCTCTCCATCTTCTTACCTGATGGTCAAAACTCATCAAGGGCTCCCTCTGCTGTCCATTCTCTGCATTCATTTTCCTATATAGAAAGTAACACACTCATATTCCTTAGTGTGGGGCACAGAATGTGCAAATGCCCTAATTTAATCAGTGGAACTCTGTTTGCTCTTCATTATCTTTAAAAAACATTCTTTCTAGGCTGGGCAAGGTGGCTCACGCCTGTAATCCCAGCACTTTCAGGGGCCAATGTGGGAGGATCCCCTGAGTTCAGGAATTTGAGACCAGACTGGGTAACATAGTAAGACCTTGTCTTTACTAAAAACTAAAAAAATTATAAAACAGCCGAGTGTGGTGGTATGTGCCTGTAGTCTCAGCTACTCAGGAGGGCTAAGGCAGGAGGATCGTTTGAGCCCAGGAGGTTGAAGCTGCGGTGAGCCATGATCACGCCGCTTCACTCCAGCCTGGGAAACAGAGTGAGGCTCTGTCTAAAAAAAAAAAAAAAAAAACAGTAAAAGAAAAAAGAGAAAGCATTTCCTTTCCATTCTGTTGTTCTTCCCCTAATTGTATCACTTTGTCTCATCCCTGGGTTGGCCCTCCCAATCACCAAAATCTGTCGCAATATGCCATTCTACATGGGTTTCTTATACTCTCTGAGGGTTTTTGTTTGTTTTTGAGACAGAGTCTCGCTCTGTCGTACAAGCTGGAGTGCAATGGCACTGTATCGGCTCACTGCAAACTCTGCCTCCCAGGTTCAAGCGATTCTCCTGCCTCAACCTCCTGAGTAGCTGGGATTACAGGCGCGCACCACCACGCCCAGTTAATTTTTGTATTTTTAGTAGAGACAGGTTTTCACTATGTTGGTCAGTCTGGTCTTGAACTTCTGACCTCATGATCCCCCCGCCTCGGCCTCCCAAAGTGTGGGATTACAGGCGTGAGCCACTGCACCTGTCCTCTCTGAGGTTTAAGCTAGTAAATGGCAGAGCTGAAATTGGATAACATAACTTCTAGGTCTAAAGCTCATCCTTTTTCCACATTATTATCCCTCTCTGAAGTGTATAATCTAGACATGACATTTAACCTATCTAAGCTTCTTTTCCTCATCTGTAAAATGGGGGAAACAATCATATTAATCCATGAGTTTGAGGGAAAGAGAAGGGGAGACAGTGCAGGGGGAGACACGCTTGCCAATAGAAAGAGTACAATAAATACTAGCTACCGTATTCAGGCATGTTCAAGTAACTCAAAGAAGTTCAGTACTGCTGGTGCTTAGAGTGGAAACAAGACGTGACAACAGATGCAGCTGGCAAGACAAGCAGGGGTCAAGTCATTAAGAACTTTGTAAAATATGGTCCCCCAGTTACCGAGGGCAGAGCTGTCATGAGGATTAAATGAGTTTATATAGTTCAAGTCCTCGGAATGCAGCCTGGCTCACAGCAAGGTGCATGTGTTAGGTATTCCTGATAAAACCCTCCCAATGCTAATCATGACTTAGAGACTAAAGAAGAGAAGTATATAAGCAGAACAGCCTTGAGTTGAAAGAATAGTTGTTTTGGGGAGGGACGTGCAAAAAACTTTCAGAAGAACATCAGGAAAGAGAAGAGCCAAATCACCCCTCTAATACTGGTCTTCAACCTTAACAAATTACATCATTTCATGTGTGAAGGTGTGAAGGTGAGGCACGCACCTTAGAGTGCCCACTTGACAGAAACAATGACTCTCCTCCTGGCTCCCCTCCAAGTTATGCTTCCACTGAGCATGCCATTGGCTCTGCCCGGTGGCAGTGCCATCAGGGTGTCTCCCTCTGTGTAACCTTTTGACCCACTTGCCAGGGTCTGGGCTCTCACTTAGCTTCCCTCATCAGCTCACGTCTTCATTGCTCTACTCAACTACAAAGTCCAGTGTTTATAATGGTGTATTTAATACTGTCCTCCTATACTGGTTTTCCTTTTTAAAGGAAAAAAAAAATTCTTGAACACCCTGAAAATGTGGCCACAGACCTAACCACTATAATTTGAGAAACACCTGATAAAGTCGTAGTCAATGAAATATACTTTAATGATATATTAACACTGAAGTTTTGCTTTTATATCTGATAATTTTTTGTCTTTTTTTTTTTTTTTTTTTTTCTGGAGAATGGGGTCTCGCTGTATTACCCAGGCAGGTCTCGAACTCCTGGGCTCAAGCTATCCTCCCGCCTCTGCCTCCCTGAGAGCTGGGATTACAGGCGTGAGCCACCGCGCCCGACTATATCTGGTAATTTTTAATATAATCAACAAAAACAAAACACTAAATTCAACTTTTCTAATGAGCAGATCATAGAAAATATACCCAAGTTCATCTTCATTATGTATTAGTGGGTGGTTTGTCCCAGAAGACCTATACTTATTAACTCCTTTTGGTCTTTTTTTTAAAAGCTCGGTCGTTATTATATTAATTTTAAAAGAATTGCTATTTACTAAACTGTAATTTTACACAGGCTCATATCCATTTTATATATGCCCTCAAAATGGATCTTCCAAACCTTACATTTAATTTTTGTCAGGCTATTTTCCTTCCTCTGGCTATGTTCTATCACCCCCTAGTGTTACATATGATGCTTACAGTCAATACATATTGACAAATTTCTCTGCTTTGTTGAAGGAATGAGAGTATCTGCAGATAAGTACTTTCTTGGTTTACAGGTTAGGTTCCCCAAAAATGTATGAAAATGCATTAAGTTCCAAGGCTAAAGTGCACTATGTAAATCTTCAAAAACTAGAGGACCTATTGACTATACTGTGACACCTAGGTCAGTACACAAAACAAATAGTGAATATGGTGATATATATGCAACAATAACTATTTTATTTCCCTCTTGACATTGTTATGAATAGCCAGGCATGGTGGCTCATGCCTGTAATCCCAGCACTTTGGAAGGCTGAGGCAGGAGGATCGCTTGAGCTCAGGAGTTTGAGACCAGCTTGGGAAAAATAGTGAGACTTCATCTCTACTAAAAATGAAAAAATTAGCCAGGCATGGTGGTGCATGCCCGTAGTCCCAGTTACTCAAAAAGCTAAGGCAGGAGGATCACTTGAGACCAGGAGTCTCAGGCTGCAGTGAGCCGTGATTGCGCCACTGCACTATAGCCTGAGCAACAGAGCAAAACCCTGTCTCAAAAACAAGAGACATTTTTAGGAATATATCAATGTTTAATGCCAATTCAGGAAACAAAATGGAACAGGCAGGCTTCAGGAGCAGAAAACAAATCACAAAGGTGTTGGCTTTTGTACAGTGTGAAAAGTCAATTTTTTAAAAAAATGATTAGCATTGGCCAGGTGTGGTGGCTCATGCCTGTAATACCAGCACTTTGGGAGGCTGAGGCAGGTGGATCACTTGAGGTCAGGAGTTCAAGACCAGCCTGACCAACATGATGAAACCACATTTCTACTAAAAATACAAAAAAAAAATTAGCTGGGCATGGTGGTGCATGCCTGTAATCTGTAATCGAGAGGCTGAGACAGGAGAATCGCTTGAACCCGGGAGGCAGAGCTTATAATGAGCCAAGATCACGCCATTGTACTCCAGCCTGGATGACAAAGGAAGACTCTATCTCAAAAAAAAAAAAAAAAAAAAAAAAGAGAGATGATTAGCATCTATTACCACTACCTCTTGAGTGTTGAGACATTTCTTAACATTTTGAGTTTTGCTCCACAAGGATTTCTATTATTTAGAAATTAACAAATTCACAGTTTCCATCTTATGATGATTCCAACTTGCTGGGTCATCTTGTTCATTGCCACCGATGTTCTTTTTTCCTTTTTTTTTTTTTTTTCATATAGGATCTGGCTCCATCGCCCAGGCTGGAGTGAAGTGGTGCGATCTCAGCTCAGCTCACTCCAACCTTTGCCCCATGGGGTCAAGCCATCCTCGCACCTCAGCCTCCCAAGTAGCTGAGACCACAGGCACATGGCACCACACCTGGCTAATTTTTCTATTTTTTGTACAGACAAGATTTCGTCACGTTGCCCAAGCTGGTTTCGAACTCCTGGGCTCAAGTAATCCGCCCACCTCGGCCTCCCAAAGTGCTGGGATTACAGGTGCGAGCCACCATACCTAGTCCCTTGATTTTCTCTAGTCAGTGTTTCTCTGAGTTCTTTAATTAATTGTTCAGTTTGCACCTCAAGAATATTTTCAGAGCCATTGCCACCTACTTATCTAGTGTTTCATATCTTGATCGATGCCCCAGAATTGCTGAAAAATCATGCACACATTTTCCATGTTTAACAATATAAATGTCCTTCTTCGTTTCTGGTAATGCTTTTTTGCCTTTAAGTCCACATTGACAGATATTAACATAGCTTTCATTTCATGAATCATTATTTCTTAAACGCCTGTTATATCTTTTTCCATCCTTTTACTTTCAATCTTTCAGTATCTTTAAAACTTTGGTGAGTCTGTATCCTTATATTTTATTTTTATATCTGATTCCCTATGCTTTAGGTTTTTCTTTAATCCTTATACTTTGGGTATGTAATCCAATTTGACTATATGTTTTAATTGACACACTTAGTCTATTTGTATGCAAAGTTTACTGGCACATTTACATATATAACATGTATATTATACATGTGTATATATACATGTCTACACAGGTATAGGTTACATATAATACTGTAATACATATGTAATATGTACTATAAATATATATTACAAATGTATATTATAAATGTATTTATATATATAAATCTGCCAATAATATATATGTGTGTGTGTATATATATACACGTGTACACAGGTATGTTTAAATCCACCTTACTAGGTACTACTTGCCTTACAAATTCCTCTCTCCTGTGTTTCAATTCTATTTCCATTGTATTGTTAGTTATATATTACTTTCTATTCTTTTCATGACTATCCGAGATTACAACATATACTAACTTTGTAGTTTGACTTCTTACAGAACAATGCAAGAACCTTCGGGTATTTAACACTATTTACCCTTTCCCAATGTATATGCTGCTGTAATACATATTCGTATCACTCCCCAAAGTTGTTGCTACTATTCATGTGGTCTAAATTCACTTGTATTTACTGACATAGTTTCTGTTTGTTGACTGCCATTCCTTCCTTCAAGTCTCATCCATGGATTATTTACTTTCTGTGTGATGTGTGGGTGTGCTAGTGATCAATTCTGTCAGTATTTTATTGCTGGTGGTGGCAGAGGAAACTGTTTTTGTTTCACCTTCATATTGTGATGATATAATTGCTGAGTACAGAACTTGAAGCTCTTTCAAAGTATGACTCTATTGTCTTCTAGATTCTATGGTTGTTAAGAAGTTAACTGTTAGTGTTACACCTTTTTTGCTACTAGCTGCCTTTATGATGCTCTTTTTATCTTTGGTATTCAGTAATACTATGACATTCTTAGGTGTAACTTTAAAATTTTTATATTGTGCAAGTTTACAGGGATACTTTAATCTGTGACTTGGTATCTTGATCCAATCTCTACCAAAAAAAAAAATAGTAAGCCGGGTGTAACACACGCCTGTTGGCCTAGCTACTCGGAAGGCTGAGGCCAGAAGATCACTTGAGCCTAGAAGTCCCAGGCTGCAATGAGCTATGATTGTGCCACTGCACTCTTGCCTGGGCAACAGAGGAGACTGTCTCTAAAAAGAAAAGAACTCTTAACTAGCTCCTATGGCTTGTACACGTATTTGTTCTTTTCCTTTTTTGGTGCTTCTTTCTGGATATTTTCTTTTGATAGAGCAAGATATCTGAAGCACAGAGCTCAAATTGGATCGTAAAGGTGATGTATCTGGAGAGACCACCTTTTCCGACTGCTGGTTCAGCAGAATGAGCTCAAAATGATCAGAGAACTGACTCAAGATTTCAATTTAGATGGAACCAAGGTTGAACTCCCTGAGAGAAACATTACTTCCTTAGGAACTAGGACCTCCAAAGTCACCAAACTCAAAGGCAGGTCAAAAGCAGGGGAAATAAAAATGTTTTCAGTGGGTTAACTGGCAGAATTTTCAATGTAGTAGGTTCCACCTCCATCATTTGATTTCTTGACCTATCCGTTCTGGCTATGGAAGAGATGGCACTATATACTGATAGATTTAAGATATAAACAACATCTTGTAGGACAGTACCTTAATCTCTATATGGTATAGGATATCACACTGATGGATAAGGCATTCTGCAAGCCCATGAATGGTAATGCTGGCAGATAAACTGTAGGTAAGAAAGACAATTCCATACCCATAATACGTGTCTAGCCCTGGGATGACTATCCCCTGGATGACTGCTGCCCTTTGCATGATGGGAGACATCTAACGTACCCTTAGGGAATAGTGTCACATTAGCTGCTCAGCAAAGGCCTCCTTTGTTGCGGTTCTATCCACATATCCATGCTTGAAATATCCTCATCTTCCAACCTTGAATAAGTATCCCGTCTTCCATGCTTGTTCCTTCCAAATCTCTGGCCAGCTGGTACCAATCCATTAGCCATTTCAAGGTGATGTGAATACCTGGAGACACCACCTTTTCTGCCTGCTCATCAATCGTGTAAGTCACTACTTTAGGCCATCTCTTCTTGCATGCAAAGGGGATATTATCTTAAGTTCTGCCCACTGGGAGGACTTCCCTTTACCACTGTCTTCCCTCTACCTCTGTCCATTTTCAGCTGATGCCAGTATAGTATGTAGTTCCATCCATAATGCACTTTTCCCTCTTCCATTAGCTGACGTAACGAACTCCCCAAGAAGAAAACTGATTACAGGAGAAACAGTGAGGCAGTAAGAGAATAAACCTAAATATATTCCATGGGAATCTACATGCTTAAACAGCTTACTTGTATTTTCTGGATATTCTCTGGTCCAATTTTGTATAAACCGTTTCCGTTTTAGAATGGAATGCTGTGGCACACATCTAATTTTATAATTTTATAGATCAGAAAACATCAAGTTTATAGTAAACAGATTCAGGTGCAAAGAAAGTTGATGTTCCATGCTCAGGTATTCTACCAGGGTCTAGTAGCAAACCAGACCTAATTTTTAAATAGATAACAGATGTCAGCAGAAGACGTCATTAATTTCAAATCCCTAGTGCACTATGATTTTTCTTTTGCAGCAGCATAGAGCATCTCTGTCTGCCACTAACACCTCAAATCTACTTAGATTTGCTAGGTCATTCAGAGCAAGTGCCAGAACAACTTGGGACTACAACTTGGATCTGCTGCCAAGTCTGTTCTTTCTCCAGGCTCTACTGAAAACTCTGACAGACTCCACTCAAGTCTTACAGGTTACTCAGTAAACGACACAGAGAAGCACACTCAAATGTGATTTATTTTGCAACCATCCCCCTCAATCCAAACGGACCCAATAAAGATTCTCTTAGTTGGGAGTAGTCTAAAGTGCAGCAACTTGTCTATCACTTTAGGTAGGAAATCCCCGATAACCTAAACACCACATTCATATCATACTAGGCATATCATTCTCAACACTTCCTGATCTCTTTAGGTCCACTTGTTATGTCATCGGTATAATGGATCAGTATCTTCCCTGAGACACCAAAATGGTCAAGATCTTTCTGGATTATATTATAGTATATGAGGCCGGGCACAGTGGCTCATGCCTGTAATCCCAGCACTTTGGGAGGCTGAGGCAGGCAGATCACCTGAGGTCAGGAGTTTGAGACCAGCCTGGTCCATGTGGTGAAACCCTGTCTCTACTAAAAATACAAAAAAATTAGTCGGGCATGGTGGTGCATGCCTGTAATCCCAGCTACTCAGGAGGCCGAGGCAGGAGAATTGCTTGAACCCAAGAGGCACAGGTTGCAGAGCTATCACACCACTGCACTCCAGCCTGGGCAACAGAGTGAAACTCTGTCTCAAAAAAACAAAAAGGAATTAATACTGGGAATTTAAAAAAATATATTTACCAATTCATTTAAAAATAACAATAACCCCATTACATGTTAACATCAATAACATATATGAGTTGTATATGAGTTGATAGCCCTGAAGTAAAAGAGTGAAAGTATACTGCTGTCCCTGCAATGTGAAGATAAACTAGTTTTGACTACTTTGCAGATAGGGATGAAAGGAAAAAATACATTATTAGGTTAATAGCAGCAGTATGTCGTGGCCAGGAGATATGTTGACTTCCTCCAATACAGATTTATACCCAGAATCATAGCTGAGGTTAGTTATGATCGTAAGATCATTATTCATGAAAATGTCAGATGTTTGGCTAAGCCATTTATCTGTGATCGACCCAGGGATTCCTTTTGTTTTACTGTGTGTAGGAGAGGCAACCCTAGAGGTTTCCATTTGATTTTCCAACCCTAATAGCCCTCCCTCCATGGGCCATGGGTCAAATAAAGCAGTTTCATCATTGTGGAAATAGGGTAAAAAACAAAGGATGGAGCCACCATTCCACATTACCCACTATGAGATATTCAATCCAAGACATCATCTACCATCTGACCTCCGTAAGCTCCTACTCTGACCACAGTCAGCGGTCTCAGGTTCTCAAGGGGAAGAGTTGGAGGGTACTTTGCCCCCCAACTTGTGTACTCTGGCTCTGTTGTAGTGTTCTTCCATGAGCTGAAGGACAAAATCCAAGAGGCATTACCTTCTAATTAGATAGTTTATAAAAGAGTAAGTAGTACAAATACACTCTAAATGGTAATTCAAGCTTGATGTAAAGAACATTTGCCCTCCTAAAATTATGAATAATCTCGAATTCCCTATTAGAGATTTACTTCTCCTCTGTCATCTGTAGTCTTGGTGGGACTGCCAACCAAGGTGCCAAGGGATAGGAGTGTGGCCCCCAACTAGGCCACTGGACTCTTCTGTTCAGGTTTTTGACTCCTGAATAGTGTCAAGACAAAACAGACCAGAAGCTCAGCTCCCCACTGGGGATTCTTTAAGGGGATTGTCTTTCATTCCTCCCTTTGGTATCTGTGAGAACGCCCTATTTTCTTCCCCGTATAAACCTGATCCTTTAGATTTTTTTCAATCCTGTGAAGCACTCTATTACCCTCCAATAAACACTTTTCTGCTTTAGTTACCTGTAGTCAGTCTTTATTGCATGCAACCAAACACTCTGGCTGGGATAGGAATTGGGCCAGTGTTGTGATCCTGGCAGCAGGAGGCATGCACTTTTCCCAAAGCTTAATGATCTTGCCTTCCTTTAACTCAGCTCCTGTGTCATTTGATCCAAATTCTCTAAAGATAATTGATTGGTTCCATTTACTCTATCAATCAACTGAGCCTACTGAGAGTGTTCAGTTATGAGAAACAGAGTACCAAAGGCTAGATGACAGTAGTTATTTTTATTTTTATTTTTATTTTTTTTTAAGACAGAGTCTCACTCCCTCGACCAGGCTGGAGTGCAGTGAAGCGATCTCAGCTCACTGCAACCTCCACCTCCCGAGTTCAAGTGATTCTCCTGCCTCAGCCACCTGAGTAGCTGCAATTACAGATGCGTGCCACCACGCCTGGCTAATTATTTTATTTTTTTAGTAGAGACGGGATTTCACCATGTTGGTCAGGCTGGTCACAAACTCCTGACCTCACCTGATCCGCCTGCCTCAGCCTCTCAAACTGCTGGGATTACAGGCGGGAGCCACCACACCGGGCTAATTACTGTATTTTTCTAGTAGAGACAGGGTTTCACCATATTGGTCCGGCTGGTCACAAACTCCTGACCTCAGGTGATCCACCCGCGCCTCCCAAAGTGCTGGGGTTACAGGTGTGAGCCACTGTGCCCAGACATGATTACGATGGAATCTCTAATGCGTTCTACATGCCTCTTTCCTTACATGCAATTCCAAAGATGCCCCAAAGTATCACATGTGGAACCAAAAATCCCTTCACTAATCAACCTAAATTCCCAATTAGCTACCACACCAAGATGCGATACCTTTGTAAGCTGCTTCTCAGAGACTGGTGATGACAATCCTCACAATTCTGCAAAATGTGGAGAGTTGACTGGCCCAATAGGCAAAACTTCATGTATCAAAAGGACTAGGTAATCTGATCATCAGAAAAGTATCAAGACTAGCTAACAGACATAGGAAGTACGATGTCAGTAAAGGGAGAATATGAACAAGTCACTAAACACCAGGTAACAGGCAAAACGAAGAAACAGTAGAATATTTATATTCTTGTGACCATAAAATTGAAATGAGCCAAAAGTTGGAATATGACACAGATGGCTCAACACACCCCTTTCAATAGTACCAGCAATCGTGCTTCCTCTAAATGCCTAAAACATTATAATCAAACAGTTTTACAAATACTTAGTAAGTAGGCTGGGGGCAGTGGCTCATGCCTGTAATCTCAGCACTTTAGGAGGCCAAGGTAGGCCTATCACTTGAGTCCAGGAGTTCAAGACCAGCCTGGACAACCTAGCAAAACCCCATCTCTACATAAAATACAAAAAAATTAGCCGGGCGTGGTGGCATCTGCCTGTAGTCCCAGTTACTCAGGAGGCTGAGGTGGGAGGATCGCTTGAGCCTGGGAGGCAGAAGTTGCTGTGAGCCCAGATCATGCCACTGCACTCCAACCTGGGTGACAGTGAGACCCCGTCTAAATTAACTACCAAAAAAGTAAACTAATAGGAGATGGGGACCACAAAATCGTCAGACCTTTCAGGACATTTAAAATCTCCTCTCTAGTACCGTCCATTTATTTATTAAATCATAAAATAACAGAGGACCCATTTTATCCCAGACCCTATTATGGGGACTAGATTGCACCAAGTGCCATAATTCTGTATCTACACCCTTTGTAATGTGTAGCTTGTTGCATCAAGAAATGAGTGTATTTTCTTACTCCTTAAATCTGGATTCGCCTTGAGACTGACTTCTTTGCACTATAATGCAGAACAAGTAATAAATGATGTGTGAACTTCAATTACCCTGCCACTGAACTGTGAGGCTAGCTGCTGAATGACAGACACATGACCCAGTCACATTTACTGCTCCAAATGCCAGCCAACCACCAGCCAGATGAGGCCATCCTAGACCAATCAGATCCCCACCGACCTAACAGCTGACCACAGATGCACCAACCAGCAAGCCAAGCCCAGAATGACTCATTATCAGAATGACTTTTGAGTAATATTAATGCTTTTTGTTTTCAGTTCTTGAGTTCTGAGGTGGTTTGGATTTCGTAGTAGCTAATACAAGAGGACATAAAGAACGAAACCTAGTCCCTACCCACAAGGACTGCACAATGACAACCTATTGAAGTTGAAAATCTTCAACAGATCAACGTCTGATCTTAACAGAATGCAGAGCCCTAACAGATGGTATACGCTTGAGTTTTCACATGCCTCTCTGACGCCATCCTCCTCTCTTCACTATCTTGATCTCTGCTCCAGGAGGCTGACCTCTATGTACTATGTGAATGGGTTCTTTTGCCTACTGGTTGGGCTTGGTCACTGGAGAACAGTAGCAGATAAGAGAGAATGAGGCTGGGATATTCATCCCCTTGGGTCACTCTGCATGGCCACATTTCATTGGTTGAATCACTTTAAGGTCACCCTTTCCACAGGGCTTTCCTTAACAATTTCCAGTAACTCCTCACTCCTCCCTTTCAGGCCACTCTACTATCTCATATGGCTTTTCCAACGTCCTGCACACACTTTTGTAAATGTCTTTATAAAAACCTTTTATTTTTGTAATTTGCAAGTGTCATCTGTTCCCTGCTAGGACACTGACATATTACCCAACCAGGGAAATAGCTGGGGAGTCTCGGAGTAGTTCAGGTATACCAAAATAATGTTGTCATAAAAAGAAACTTTAGTTGTTGATATGGTCTGGATCTGTGTCCCGACTCAAATCTCATGTTCAATTGAAATCTCCAACTTTGGAGACTGGGCCTGGTGGGAGGTAAATGGATCACGGGGACGGTTTCTCATGGTTTAGCACCACCCTGCTAGTGCTGTTCTTGTGACAGTTCTCACAAGATCTGGTTGTTTTTAGTGTGTAGTACCGCCTCCTACCCACCCCCCACCCCCCACTCTTCTTCCTGCTTTAGGCTCCAGCCATGTGAAGATTCCTGCTCTAGCTTTGCCTACCATGGTGAGTAAAAGCTCCCTGAGGCCTCCCCAGTCATGCCTCCTGTGTACTCTGTGGAACTGAAAGGCAATTAAATCTTTATAAATTATCCAGTCTCAGGTATTTCTTTGTAGCAGTACAAGAATGGACCAATACGGTTGTGTATAACAGTGTTGGCTGGGTGTGCTGGCTCATGCCTGTCATCTCAACACTCTGCGAGGCCAAGGTGGGCAGATCACTTGAAGTCAGGAGTTCGAGACCAGCCTGGCCAATATGGTGAAACCCCGTCTCTATAGAAAAATTAGCCGGGCATGGCGCCACATGCTTGTAATCCCAGCTACTCAGGAGGCTGAGGAGGAAGATCACTTGAATCCAGGAGGCAGAGGTTATAACAAGCTGAGATCACACCACTGCATTCCTGCCTGGGCGAGAGCGAGACTCCATCTCAAAGAAAAAAAAAAAAAAGTGTTACCTTTTGCTTGCATGCCCCAAACTCCAGCTTACTCTGGTCTAGTGGGTGTAGACAATAAATCATGTAGTTGTAGATGCATGTGGTTGGTCTCCTACTTTTTTCACTGATTACTGCCTGGAAGGAACCACGGGGCACACAGATAGAAACTCGTTCTTCTAATGTTCTTATAAATGGGCCTAAGATGCAAGTGATGTTGGCATCTTGCTGCTTATAGCAATCTCCCAGTCACTGTAGGTCCCAACCTTCTGTATCTAGAAAAACTGGGTGCAGCCAACTCAATGGGAGAGCAGAACAGAGAAGCAACAAGAACCAGCTCTCAGCCACCAGGAATTAAATCTGTCCTCAGTTCTTGTGGTTTCTATTTTTTCAGAATGGCTTTTTCTATCTCTAGTCAGTGCCCTCTAAGCAAATGGCACCATCCTTTTCCCACAGTGCTTGGAACAATCCTTTTATGGTTCCTGTGCAAATGCAGCCAATACATCTCATTTTCTCTATGACCTGAAGTAAGCCAGAGACTAACCAACCAAAAATTACACGAAATTACTTAAGTGAAGCCCCTGGGAAAACAGGTATTACTTCACCGTTAGCACAAATGTGCTAGAATTTAACCCATGACAAACAGGTCCACACAACTTCCCATAGACAGTATAAAGAGCAAAGGCAGATCCGATGGAAAAGAGGAAAATAAGCCTTTCTCGGAATTTCTAAGATTCAAGAGATTTGAACCTCAAAAGTGTTTCATATTCTGGGCACGGTGGCTCGCGCCAGTAATCTTAGTACTATGGGAGGCCACAGCAGGTGAATTGCTTAAGCTCAGGAGTCTGAGACCAGCATGGGCAACATGGTGAAACCCTGTCTCCATGAAAAATACAAAAGTTAGCCAGGCGAGGTGGCGCACGCCTGTAGTCCCAGCTACTGGGGAGGATAAAGTGGGAGGACGGCTTGAGCCTGGGAGGCAGAGGTTGCAGTGAGCTAAGACCACACCACTGCACTCTAGCCTGGGCGACAGAGCCAGACCCTATCTCAAAAAAAATAAATAAAAAACAAAAATAAATCAGTTGTGTACGCACGTACACACACACAAAATGACTTCAAAGTATTTTCAATTACTTCAAAGTATGTTCAAAGATCTTACTGAAGCTCCTTGGGCCAGTAACAGAAAGGCTTCCTTGGCCTGAACCCTGTCTCTCCCTTTCTGACATCGTAACTCATCCTTTCACCATAGACAGTCTCCCTCCTGATTCCTTTTCCTTTGGCCTGACAGCACCCTCTAACACTCACCCACCACCCCATCTTTGAAAAACAGCATTATGTCCAGTGTTTTTTGTCTTTCCAAGATCTACAGTCCCTGAACCTCACTATGAGTGTTCTAGATCCAAATTTATCTAACTTGTTCTGTTTAAGAGGAAAACTATTATATCCATCTTACAGATGAAAAGATGGCCGGGCGCGGTGGCTCAAGCCTGTAATCCCAGCACTTTGGGAGGCCGAGATGGGCGGATCACAAGGTCAGGAGATCGAGACCATCCTGGCTAACACGGTGAAACCTCGTCTCTACTAAAATACAAAAAAAAAAAAAAAAAAAAAA
>NC_045444.1:102916163-102974052 GCF_002776525.5 Piliocolobus tephrosceles | reverse complement strand
AAAAAAAAAAAAAAAAAAAAGATTAGGCCAGGCACAATGGCTTATGCCTGTAATCCCAGCGCTTTGGGAGGCCAAAGTGGGTGGATCACCTGAGGTCAGGAGTTCAAGACCAGCCTGGCCAACATGGTGAAACCCCGTCTCTACTAAAAACACAAAAATTAGCCGGGCTTGGTGGCGCACACACCTGTAATCTCAGCTACTCGGGAGGCTGAGGCAGGAGAATCGCTTGAACTCAGGAGGCGGGCGGAGGTTGCAGTGGGCCAAGATCATGATATTGCACTTCAGCTTGGCGACACAGCAAGACTCTGTCTCGGGAAAAAAAAAGACTCTGTCTCGGGGAGAAAAAAAAGAGTAAAGTTCAGGAGAGGATTAAATAATTCCTCCAAGGTCACACAGCCAGTATAGCAGAACAACCAAATAACTCCTGCTTCTGACTCTAGAATCGACATTTTTTTTTTTTTTTTTCTTTGAGATAGAGTCTTGCTCTGTAGCCTAGGCTGGAGTGCAGTGGCGTGATCCCGGCTCACGCCATTCTCCTGCCTCAGCCTCCACATTCTTAACCATTATGCTGGAGACAGTTCTTGTCCTTTCCAACTGTTGTTTGTGTTCCCGAATAAATTTGAAAAATATTTTGCACAGCTCTGGGGGTTAAAAAGAAAAATTAGCGTTCTGATTGGAATTGGCATGTATATATACATAATTAGGAGGAAATAATACTTTCACCATAGTTGTGTCTAGCTCAAAGAGTTTATAATCAAGCTTAATTAAGCATACCATTCCCCCCGTTATACTGGGACTTGAGGATGGTGATCAGGTCCTGTCCATACCGCACGGAGAGGTCAACACAGGTTGGTTTAATGAACAGTCTCTACCCTCAACCAAGCCCCCGCTTCATTAAGTGAACCCATAATGTGGGTCTGTGTCAACCACACCACCCACTCTCCAGACCCTACTCTGCTCTCACGGGTCCTGACATACAGGGTTGATTGTGGCATGACATTAACTTTACCCTCAACTTATCTTGATGTACCCCAAAGCATATAAACAATGTTTCCATTCCGTGTTGATGAATTCTGACCTGAAGTGCTATCAACAAAATGGCTTTTAGTTTCCCAGAGGAAGACAGCCAACAGTAAAAACGCTGTACAGATTGCTTGGTTCTAGTTGCTACATTCCCAAGTTGATGTAATATTTCCAATCTTTATTGAACAGATCCTCCCCAAATTCCTTCAGTCCCAGTTATCCACACCTCACCTGTTGCTGACAAAATGAAGCTCAAAAGCTTATCCATGTCTCAACTTCATACCCAAAACTTGGAATTAGACGTGCTTCTGTATTGGCTATCTGTACGTTTATCACAGCCACCCGCATGGTTAGGATACAATGAAATGGCCTGGTGAAAAACACAAGCCTAACTTACTTTTTATATCACGACACAATGTTCAATTAAATGACTTAAGAGTCAAACGCTCAGAAAACCACTGTGAAAACAAGCCAGGGGATGAAGTTGCTTGAATCACAACATGAAGGTGGGCATCTTTAGTATGGGAAGAGGCAAGTAAGGAATACTCTGAGCCCATAAAATAGAAGGCAGACTAGTACAGCAGAAAATCACAGACCAGGAGTCAGAAACCTGATTTTCAGTCCTACCTACATCACCTGCCTCCCTAACATCTTGGGAAAACCACTATTTCCTTAGATATAAAAATATTTATCTCAACACTTTCACTGGTCTGTAAACTGTCCACCCTTTCCTCTTTAACGGTCATAAAAAAGCAATCAATACATGGCTGGTTGAGGCAGCTTACAAAATTCCAGCACTTTGGGAGGCCAAGGCTGACATACCACTTGAGCCCGGGAGTTCCGAGACGAGCCTGGTCATGGCAAAATGGCAAAAGCCTGTCTCTACTAAAAATACAAACACTAGTTGGGCTTAGTGGCAAAAGCCTGTAATCCCAGCTACTTCGGAGGCTGAGGCATGAGAACTGCTTGAATCCGGGAGGTGGAGACTGCAGTGAGCTGAGATTGTGCCATTGCACTTCAGCCTGGGTGATAGCGAGACTGTCTCAGAAAACAAACAAAAAGCAGTACTTCACTTATTACAAAAATTGAGTAGTTTTCCATGCCTAATCATGTTCAAAGGTAACATACCAGCTTTGTTAAGACTCCAAATTAGTAATCCAAACACCCATCATCCATTCCATTCTACTATCATGAATTATACAGGAAACTGAAGCAGAGAGGTTGTTAGTTAACCCAGGTCACCCAACTACCTAGGCAGTTTGGCTAAGTTGGTGTTCTTAACCACAGCATTAGGCCATCTAATGCTCCCTCAGTTCCCTATGCTTATGTGAAATCCTGGTCACTCACCTGGAGATCCTATGGAGAGCTTCTCCCGGAGATTCACCTGGAGAGCTGCGTCACGCCTATGAAGCCTGAAAATCCTGACTTGTCACTCCTGGTCCTACCCCTACTGACCGACAGTACTTGCTTCACAGTACAAAATCAGTAGTACCACTTTGTGACACAAATGAGATCCAAAGATGACCAGTTACTGCTATGGATCTAGCAAACGCTTGACCCAGTTAAGTATTCTTCTAGGGTAGTTATGTTTCTGCCAGAGACAATGCAGGAGGTAAAGGTCAAGGGAGACATCTGTGCAAAAGCGAGTAATGGGCAAGTTATATAACAAAAAAGTTATAGAAGATAGGGGTCAGCCCAAGTGAAACAAAGGTTTTTACTGGGTCCTAAAGATGAAGTAAATCCACATTCTTACCGAATTAAATTTGCATCCTTAAAGGATTACTGACTCTGGAATAGACAAAAGACAAACCAATTAGGAGGACTGAGAAGTCCATACCACAGATGGTTGAGAAGTTAGACTAAATTGGCAGTGAATTAAGTGCATAAAAGTGTCAAAGACAGACCTAAAATAACTCGAATTCCTCCAAGGCAATTCACTTTGTTACTACAACCATCTGTCAATCTGAAATCAATCCTACAAATCCTTATGTGCAAACTAAAAACTGGAGAATTGCGGACGTTTGCAACATTTAATGTGAAATTAGTTTCATACTGTTTCCTGAAGATGCTGATACAGTGTAGGCCAAATGAAACATCATACAAGAAGCAGTATACGTATATCTTTCAGTATATCTTTTACCTTCAGAAATTTTTTTTGGGGGGACAGAGTGTTGTCCAGGCTAAAGTGCAGTGGCACAATCCTGGCTCACTGCAACCTCCCCCTCCTAGGTTCAAGTGATTCTTGTGCCTGAGCCTCCCAAGTAGCTACGATTACAGGCATGTGCCACCATACCAAGCTATTTTTTATATTTTTCGTCAAGATGGGTTTTTGCTATGTTGTCCACACGGTCTCAATCTCCTGGCCTCAAGTAATCCCCCTGCCTCAGTCACCCAAAGTGCTGGGATTTCAGGCATGAGTCACCACACCCAGCCTAGAAAATTTTGTAAAAATACTGACTGTAAGGCTGGGCTTGGTGGCTCACGCCTGTAATCCCAGCACTCTGGGAGGCCGAGGCAGATAGATCACTTGAGGTCAGTTCAAGACCAGCCTGGCCAATGTGGCGAATACCCTATCTCTACTCAAAATACAAAAATTAGCCAGGCATGGTGGTGCGTGCCTGTAATCCCAGCTACTCGGGAGGCTGAGAAAGGAGAATCGCTTGAACCTAAGAGGTAGAGGTTGCAGTGGGCCAAGACCAGTACACTGCACTCCAGCCTGGGTGACAAAGAGTCCGCCTAGAAAACAAACAAAAAAATATTAACTATAATTTAAAAACTGAAGTTCACAGTTGGCTCCAATGTATCTCAAAGTCAAACTGGCAAGAGCAGACTTATAAAAAGCTAATACACATATCTAACTTGAAGACTTACATTCTTATGCTGCATTTTACCATTTGACTACTAAAAAGGAGACCAAATTACAATATTCCATCTTGGCATGCTTTCCCAATACAACAGTATTTACACAATGCAAACATCAGAATGTCTAATAAAGTTAACAAGCCAAGGCAATTTTGTTACATAAATTAACCCATTTATTATAGGCCAGTGATGTCTCAAAGAGTAGAAGAGCGTCTACTGGTCTTTCAACTCCTTCAGTCTTCTGATGGCGGACTTTACCGTGACAGCGGAAGTGGTACTGGAAAGAAAGATTCAGTTTCCAACATAATTAAGCATGTTAACATAGAAAATGGCAAATAAGTAAATCTGCCTCGTTTTTGTGGTGAAGTCTCTTCCCAAATTTTCCCGGAAAGAATTATACTGAGATAGACTGCTCTACCAATACTTTGATGCAATCGATCCAAACATCTAACCAACATTAGATTACTTCCCCGAGTGAGTGGCTTCTAAACTACATGATGGCATCCTTTAAGAGCCATGCCTTCAGGATCTTGCAGAATTAGACATGCAAATCACATGCATCTGATTTCTCAACCAGTTTTTTTTTTTATAGGAACTCAGTAACGGACAAGCAAGCTTTAACCCCCCCTACCCCACCCCACGAAACAGAAATGGTTCTAAGAGGCTGACCCAAACTTATTAAAAGGGAATGGACAGATTACAAGAAATGAATAAATTACAAGATGGTACAGTGAGAACAATGATTAAGGAAATAGAGTGGACACTGAAGTGCCTTTGGGAAAGACAGCTACTGAAATGACTACAAAAATTTTACCACAAAATTCAGGAACTATACCTGAAAATCACCAGCCTATATGGTGAGTATATAAATGCGAATTCACTTTCATATCAGAACCAAGAAAGCCCTCTAGTTCCCATTTCCATTCTGCCCTAATAAAAACCCACACAAGGTGTGTGTGTGTGTATATATATGTATGTATTTCAACATTTTCCACTTCGGTTTAAGTTTAAATTGACTGAAACTTAAAAATCCAATTCTTTAATTACACTAGCCACATATGTACTTAGTGTATTGGACAACACAGGTCTGGACACTGGTTTGTAGTGTAGTGTTTGTAGTATCACCCTGTCAGGTGATACCAAGTTGCAGATTCACAAACCTGCAGCAGTCTAACACTGTTCAGAAAGACGAAATTGTGGTGGTCCTGATGGCCTCAAGTTTCCAAATACAGTTTTGAACTAATTGACCTCTTCACCTATTTTTGTCAAAACTTGCAATGCACACCAACGTTCTGTAGATTCAGCCCCACTAATGGACCTGCACAGTACCATGACAATGTTCACAACCATGTGCCCAGTGACCATCTAATTCTAAAGCAGTCTGTAAAATAGATTTCCGACTTCTATTTGGTAGTTTTGTGTTTACTCTTTCAATAACTGAAAATAAATCACCACAAAAGAATCCTGAAAATACAAGGACATCCTTATTCTCTCGGTCCTGAGAAAGTGTTAACACTAGTCCATCCAGCAACAACCTGGAATGTGGGCCTATGTGGCCCACCCACTTCGAAATACAAGGAAACAGACTCACTTGTATGTCCAGGCACCGCCGGCCACTGTCTTCATGCAGGAACCACAGTGCCAGATCCCCACAGCTCGTCTCTTCATCTTGGTCTATAAAAGAGAACCAATTTTCACCATGAACCAAGTATTTTATCTTACAAGCATCCAGAAGTCTAAATTTGGATTCACCTTATTGTCAAGGATGTGAAAGCCTTCCTTCCTCCCTCAAAGACAAAAACAAGGATTGCTGTAATGCAGTATTTTGCACATAAACGTTCAAACCTTTATCAAACAAAAATCCCTCGCAGAACAAGTCGAATGGTATTAGATGGACAGATTAGACATCTTGGGGGTTGGTACAGAAACATCAGTAGACTAAACTGATGGAATCATTTCCCACAAAGCAGGTTTGGCTTAGGCTGGGGGCGCTCTGTCAAATGATTATTTTACCCATTAACTTTTAAGTGGTTTTCTTTAAATGAAAAACGTTTCACAAAATCTAAAGTTACCATCAACACTTTTATCTTAAAACTCATGATCAACGAATGGCACGAGTAATTCTAACTGCTCACGAGCACACGGGTTATAAAATACCTTTAAGTCAGACCTCACTTGGGTAAGAAACCTGCCCTCCCTCTCCCCTCACCAGACTTTGCCTTACTTACTTTGCCACAGAAAGAGCAAGTGTACTTGGCGTGCTGGCTGATTTCAATTTTCTTCACCATTTTCCGGAGGGAGGCCCCATAACGGGTTCCGTATTTACCGACGATCCCGACTTTCTTGGTACGTTTGGCCTGTTTAGAGTGAAGGGAGAAACCAGTGAGTTAGACCTGGAACCCAGGCAGGCCCCGGAGCCTCCAAACACCGTTCCTCCACCTCACTGACGTGTGACCGACATGTGAATTACATGTGACCTAGTTTTCCCTAAATTCAACCCAACAAAACCAGTGTCCAGGGCTCGCCGCGCGCTCCGAACGCCCGGCGTTAACCCGGCCGGAGCGCGCCAAGACCAGCCAAGGCGCCCCCGCTCCTCCATCTTGGGGCAGCGTCCGACAGTGGTGTCTCCTGCGAAGGCATGGAGACAGGAGAGAACACGGGGCAAGGCAGGTGAGGAGACGGGTGCGGGAGAAGAAAACAAGGACAGATGCAGGCAGATAGAGACCCAGGCCGCACAGAGACCCGCACTCACCATGGCGCCGTGAACTAGGTCCGAGCCCAGAGAGGAAGAAAAGCGGTGCGCAGGCGCGGTATTAGGCGGACGAGCGGAAGTGGCTGGTGGAGGCCTAGCTAGGAACTGAGCTCTATGGTTCGGGCGTTTTCCGGCGCCCTCCTGAGAAATGTTTGCAATTGTAAGGTATCTCTCTCACCCAGGTTTACCCGGATTCGCAAACTGTGGCGACAAACAACCATAGCAGAAGCATGTGCAGATTATTTCAGATATATTACAAAATCCTGCAAAGGTACGAGTTCCTCCATTCGATGCACAGCGCTTGGCTTGGAGAAGTGCATAAATCTTATGTCTGTGGGGTCGGGCGCGGTGGCTCACGCCTTAATTCTAACACTTTGGGAGGCGGGGCGGGTCAGGAGTTCGAGACCAGCCTGGTCAGCAGGATGAAACCCCGTCTCTATTCCAAATCTCATTTCTTTCCCTGCTGCATTATACTCTCTAAAAGTGGCTGACTCTGCAGGATGCTAGCGACAGTAGTGACTAAAATCCAAAGTTCCACTCCCAGAACAAGTTGCAGGCCAGCAGCAAACAATCGTATAGCCACATTAAGAAGTTAGATAGTTCAAACTGATCAGAGTTCTGAAGGAAAGGACGATGGTTCCGCCCGCGACTAATTCAGAAGAGCATGGCGTTCCCTGAGGAAAGTCTGAGATTGGAAGGCTGGAGAAAAGTTAACAGTCACCTTGGAGTTTTGTGTTCCAGCTGCTCCATCTCAGTGCGGATGGCCCGCCTTCCACTTCATTTCAGAACCCACTCCCATGGCCCCACACTAGACTGTTAGGCAGCTTCCTGGTCCAGGCCTGAACCCTTAAACTCTAACATCTTATCCTCTACCCACCATCAATTCGCTGTCCCTCCAGGTCTCTCAAAGGGGTCAGCAGGGAAGAACTGAATTTCTGGTTGAGGCCTGGGGTGGGGAGGGTGTGTTCTGGGACTAGACACATGATTTTCTTTCTTCATGTAGAACACACACACTAGGAAGTTTGGCTGCCTTTTTTCAGGGATGGCTAATCCAGAGAGAGGATAAGAAGCTCAGAAAAATACTGGAATAAGACTATAAGAGAGAATCCATGATTTGTGGACCAAGAAAGACCATGAGAGCTGAAAGGCATTGTGTGGCCCTGATTCCAATCAGAACTCTGGTAACAAGTAGCTTCCATTCCCAAAGCTTAATATTAACAATATTAACTGTCTCAAATAATTTTGCACCTGTTCACTTTTCCTCACAATTATATTAAAATCAGCTTGCATACCTGGGCTGAGGTGGGAAGATCACTTGAGCCTGGGAGGTTGAGGCTGCAGTAAGCTGTCATTACGCCACCGCAGTCCAGCCCGGGCAACAGAGTAAGAGCCTGTCTCAAAAAATATATATAAATCAAATCACAGCAACTTGTAGACAGCTATGCGCTTCATATGGTTACAATGTCGGAAGGTAACACATGGTAGGCACTGAGTATTTTATATGGATGTGCTCATTTAATTTTCCATTATCCTTTATGATAGGAATGATTATCTTCATTACTAAGAAAAAGAAAGGAAGTCTCATGTAACGATTAGGAACTTAGAGGCTCTGGATTCAGTCTGGGTTCAAAACAACTATTTACCAGCTGTGGGACCTCTGACAAGTTATTATATTCTTTTTTCTGATTTTTTATTTTTTAATTTTTTAGTTTATTTTTTATTTTTTATTTTTGAGACAGAGTCTCTCTTGCAAAGGATTCTTTGAGGCCAGGAGTTCTAGGCACCCTGGACAATATAGCAAGACCCCATCTCCACAAAAAATAAAAATAATAAGCCAGGTATGGTGGCACACACCTGTGGTTCTAGCTGCTCAGGAGGCTGAAATGTGAGGATTGCTTTAGCCCAGGAGTTCAGAGGTTACAGTGAGCTATGATCACACCATTGCACTCCAACCTGGACAAGAGAGTGAGATCCTTTCTCAAAAGAAAAAAGCAACTCAATCTCAGGGAAGTTAAGAATCTTGCTCAATGTCACACACCAATTAGAACTCAAATTCGGTCTGTCTGACCCCAAAGTTAGTTCTCCTAATTGCTGGCTTGTACTACTCTAAGTCATAATATTTAGTGCACTGAAAAAGCACATTAGAAAATATACTTGAATTAGAATCAGGTCCCTGGCACTCGGTCTGGGCCAGGCTCTGTAACTACCTTGTGGTTTGACTTTAGGTAAGCCACAGTCCCCACATGAAGAACAACCTTCCCACCTCCCAGCAACCACCATCTTTGTTTACAAGGAGCTGGACCAGGTGGCCTCCAAGGTCCGGTCCCATTCTTCCCTCCCATGATTCCAGGAAGAGCTTCCAGACTTTGAGTGCCATTGGGGCAGTGACCGACCATGTGCTTTATGTCATCACATCTTGCACATTTTTGTGGAAAAAGGGTAGTAGTCTCTTTATCCTCCCCAATCTGTTATTCCAACTCTGGCTGTGTAAATTCAAGGAGGAGAAAAAGCAAAAAGTAGTGGATAGTGGGAATAGTTAAATTGATTTTTGCATACATTTTTGAATTTTCTAATTATCTTTTATAATAAGCATGTGTTTCTTTTATAATCTAAAAAACTCCCATTAAAAAAAAATCCAAACATCTCCAGTAACGACGAGTATACCTACCGCCCCAGATCTCAGGGTTTGTTTTTATTTGTTTTGTTTTGTTTTGAGACAGGGTCTTGCTCTGTCCCCCAGGCTGGTGTGCAGTGGTGTGATGACAGCTCTCTATAGCCTTGACCTCCCCAGGCTCAAGCAATCCTTTCATCTCAGTCTCCTGAGTAGTGCCCAGATAATTTTTTTATTTTTGTAGAGATGGTCTCACCATGTCGCCCAGGCTGGTCTGGAATTCCTGGGTTCAAGCAATCCTCCAGCCTCAGTCTTCCAGAGTGCTGGAATTACAGGCATGAGCCACCATGCCTGGACCCCAGATCTTCGGTTATAATATCATTCTTTAATGAAAGGAACCAGGGCCCCTTAGAGAAGTGACTCATTCTAGGACTGCAGCAGGAAATATACAAGGTGAGCCTGTAGTATCTTGTAGTGCTAGGAAGTAAGGAAATGTTCAGAAAACCCTACACTGATGGAGATATGTCAGAGAGATACAGGAGTCAACTGAAAGAACTCCGAATAGCCAAAGCTAGAAAATTTTGAGCAATAAATAAAGTAGTATTGATTTATAACCCAAGTGTAAAATAAATATCCATGGGTCCACGTGGATATAAATAAATGATAGACTAAGTAAATAAATGAAAGACAAGAGGCAAGTCTCTTTTGCAGAAGAATTTCTTTTTTTTTTTTTTTTTGAGACCGAGTCTTGCTCTGTCACCCAGGCTGGAGTGCAGTGGCGTGATCTTGGCTCACTGCAACCTCTGCCTCCTGGGTTCAAGCAATTCTCCTGCCTCAGCCTCCTGAGCAGCTGGGACTATAGGCATGCACCATCACGCCCAGCTAATTTTTGTATTTTTAGTAGAGACGGGGTTTCACCATATAGGCCAGGCTGGTTTCGAACTCCTGACGTCGTGATCCACCTGCCTTGACCTCCCAAAGTGCTAGGATTACAGGCGTGAGCCACTGAGCCTGGCCAAGAAGAATTTCAAATAATTTATGTGGATATTCTGCCCTCGAGGGTGAGCATAACTCCCCACTTCCTAAGTGTGGGTTGCACAGAATGACTTCCTTCCAAAAAGCACAGTATAGAAAGGGGAAAAAAGAGTAACTTTATGGCCAACACGACCTCAGCCAAGGTGATGAAGGTCAACATCAAAAGTGATAAGTCATCTTGTTAGTATGTCCCTTTGATGTGGAATGAAAATGGCACTTTGCCTTTGTGATCTTTCTCCCAAAACCCATAACCTCAGGCTAATTGTGAGAACAATAGACAAATTCCAAAAGAGGGACATCCTTCAATATACCTGACCAGGGCTCCTTAAAATTGTCAAACCAGGAAAGCCTGAGAAACTGTCTCAGCCAAGAGGAGCCTAAGGTGACACGATGACTAAATGTAACATGATGTCTTAGAACAAAACAAGACAATACGTTAAAAATTAGGAAGATCCAAATAAACTATAGACTTTAGGTCATAATAATGTATTAATCTTGCTTTATTAATTGTAACCAATTTACCATACTAATGTTAAGATGTTGCCAGGCACGGTGGCTCACGCGTGTAATCCCAGCACTTTGAGAAGCCGAGGTGGGCAGATCACAAGGTCAGGACATTGAGACCATCCTGGCTAACACAGTGAAACCGTGTCTCTACTAAAAATTCAAAAAATTAGCCAGGCATGGTGGCACGTGCTTATAATCCCAGCTACTCGGGAGGCTGAGGCAGGAGAATCACTTGAACCTGGGAGGTGGAGGTGGAGTAAGCTGAGATTGTGCCACTGCACTCCAGCCTGGGCGACAGAGCAAGACTTTGTCTCAAAAAAAAACAAAAAATTGTTAACAATAGAGAGAATTGGGTAAGGGTGTACAAAAGCTACTCTCTCCTCAATTTTTTTTTTTACATAATTCTAAAACTGTTCTACAAAATAAAGTCTATTTTAAAACAACCACCACCACCACCACCCAAAGAGGTCACCACAAGTCAATTCCATGAGAACAGGGCTTATGTTGTTCACGTCTGCATCCCAGGACCTATACAAGAGCCTGACATGACAGCAGTAATATCTATCGAATGGGGGATAGTTACCTTGCATGGTATAATGGTGATGGGTATATGAAGCATTTTATATGTTTTGGTTTCTCTGGAAGCCCAAACTGGAAACTGAGGCCCAGGGAGGTCAAATGACTTGCCCAAGGTCACATAGCCATTAAGTGACATCTAGACGTGTGTTCTCTCCACTGTATCACATGATTCAAATCTCTAGGTCTCTTCCCTCAGCTGCAAAATGAGTATATTATACACCTCTTAAGGGTCTCCAGAGGATAAAATAACTTTCATCAAGTGTCTAGTGGACATTTTAAAGTACTGGCCAGTGTGTTTGTTGAGATCCTGCTGCTGCTGCTACTACCTCTGATTTCAACATCTCTTTCTGCCTTTTCTTTTTTTTTTTTTTTTTTTTTTTTGAGACGGAGTCTCGTTCTGTTGCCCAGGTTGGAGTGCCGTGGCGCCATCTCGGGCTCACTGCAAGCTCCGCCTCCCGGGTTCACGCCATTCTCCTGCCTCAGCCTCCGTTCGGAGTAGCTGGGACTACAGGCGCCCGCCACCATGCCCCGCTATTTTTTGTATTTTCAGTAGAGATGGGGTTTCACCGTGTTTGCTAGGATGGTCTCGATCTCCTGACCTCGTGATCCGCCCGCCTCGGCTTCCCAAAGTGCTGGGATTACAGGCGTGAGCCACCGTGCCCGGCCCTCTTTCTGCCTTTTCAGTCCTCTCTCCTCTTCTGCCATACTCAAGGAACTACAGAAGATCTGCCTTCTCCTTTCCCTTAAAAATATGCCCATCTCTTTTCTCCTTAATTTCTTTAGCTTGAACACAACGAAACCACTACAGTCATGGTAACTGCTACTTGAGGCCCACAAAGGGAGTGAGACATGCTCAAGATATTTCGCTTCCACCAGAGGCCTCATGCACCCTCTGCCCCCATAGGTTAGGGTGGAAGATGGCAAGGGGCCAAGGGAACAAGTCCGTCTTCCTTCAGAAGGGAAATGCACTACATTTTGGGGTTGTCTGGAAAGCTCTCCACCTAAACAATGCCTGCCTCCAGAAAACTATAAATTAAAACAAAAACATATCCATATTGGTACAAACAAAGGAAACTAGTGGAAGGAATCTTAAACACTCACCACAGTCCTCCCTTTTCAGACTGTGCCTCTTGGCCAAGCAGGATGGTGCTCAATTGACCTGGGGAGTGAGTGAGTCAGCTTCGTGCTGGGGCAGTCCAGGCAGAGCTGAGGTGAGCCATCCTGGGCTGGCGCTAGTTAGCAAATGTGCTACCTCCCCCACACCCTCCACTGCAGAGCCTCCTACGTCTCTGGCCTTCAGGGGGTCTGAGAGAGAGCAAGAGAAGAGGGAATGCATGAGTAGGAATGCGATAAGCAGCTGAAAATGAGACACTCCATAATAGGAGGAAATTGTTCATGTTCAGAGCAATTTTGTCAAAACTGAACAATTCTCTTTAAATAGGAAGCTTGAGGATGTACAAATAGCACTCATGAAATCAGCTCTGAGTGACTTCAGAGAATTGGCCCTCTCCTAAAGTCTCAATTTGTCTTATCTGTGGGCTCATAAATTTCCATCCCTATTAGAGGACATCTGGTGTAGAGAATGTTAACTGTAATGTGTCCCCATAAAAAACTCAGTAAAAATCACTGCTGACTCACCTCTGCTCTTAAGGAGCCCTCAACATTCACTCTTTGCCTTTAGAAAAATAAGTAAGTTGGCTGGGCGTGGTGGCTCATGCCTGTAATCCTAGCACTTTGGGAGGCCGAGGTGGGTGGATCACGAGGTCAGGAGATCGAGACCATCCTGGTTAATGTGGTGAAACTCCATCTCTACTAAAAAAAATAATACAAAAAATTAGCCAGGTGTGGTGCCGGGCGCCTGTAGTCCCAGCTACTCGGGAGGCTGAGGCAGGAGAATGGCGTGAACCCGGGAGGAGGAGCTTGCAGTGAGCTGAGATTGCGCCACTGCACTCCAGCTTGGGTGACAGAGCGAGACTCTTGTCTCTAAATAAATAGATAAAAATAAAGAAAAATAAATAAGTTTAAAGTTGCCTCCAGAGAGGAGTTCTTGTAGCTGTTAACCAGTTCTCTTGGGGCATATGGAACATTTTATTCTTGAAAGAAATCTGAGGTGCAAGCGTCATTCCAAGTTCTTCTTGTGCTGGAGACAGAAAGGGTGCATCGGGGCGTTTTTCTTTCACTTCGTGCCTCAAGAGAGCCTGCTCTCCACAAAGCCCCTGGTGGCCACAGACAAGAGTGGGGCCCGTACAGCATTGTTGAGAGCCCTGTGAGCCCAGAGCCACAGGCAAGAGCTGACCCAGCAGGAGAGGTGAGGCCCTCCAAGGCAATCCTGGATGCCCCGCAAGAATAAGAGTGCGGGAAATTGACTTAGGCAACCCTCCATTCCTTTCCTCCTTCTCGCCTCAAATTCCGTTTAAACTCGTTCTAGTTATTAATGGACCCATCACAGAGCATTTACACAGGAAGGGCACGCGTAAAGACTGGAGTAGTCACTTGGCAACTCTTTTTTTTTTTTTTTTTTTTTTTTGAGACGGAGTCTTGCTTCATCGCCCAGGCTGGGGTGCAGTGGCCAGATCTCAGCTCACTGCAAGCTCCGCCTCCCGGGTTTACGCCATTCTCCTGCCTCAGCCTCCCGAGTAGCTGGGACTACAGGTGCCCACCACCTCACCTGGCTAGTTTTTTTTTTTTTATTTTTTAGTAGAGACGGGTTTCACCGTGTTAGCCAGGATGGTCTTGATCTCCTGACCTCGTCATCCGCCCGTCTCGACCTCCCAAAGTGCTGGGATTACAGGCTTCAGCCACCACGCCCGGCCGGCAACTCTTAAGTGGGATAAGGTATGTTAAAAGAAAAACTTTCAACAAATTAAATTTAACAGAGTTTAATTAAGCAGAGAATGATTTGTGAATTGGACAGCCCCCGCAACCAGAGAGGTTCAGAGCAGCTCCAGGGTTGCCACATGGTTGGATCACATTTATGGACAGAACAAAGAAAGTAACATACAGAAAAGGGAAGTGAGGACAGAAAGAGCTGGATTGGTTGCAACTCCACATTTGCCTTATTTGAACACACTGCCAACGATTGGCCACCTGTGATTGGCTGACATGTGGCTGCAGTAATTGCCTGAGACTTGGCTACTTGTTACAAGCATGGGTCCCAGTCTGTTCACCAATCCAGTTAGGTTACAGTTCACTCTGTACAGAGAAACTTTTAGGCCAACTTTAAAATATGTAAGGAGGCAGCATTGGATTAAATTTAATTTAATGAGTAGCAGGAGGCGGAGGTTGCAGTGAGCTGAGATCACACCATTGCACTCAAGCCTGGGCGACAGAGAGAGGCTCTGTCTCAAAATAAATAAATAAATAATAATTTAATGGGTAGATCAATATGAAACAATGGTCAAATACATCATGTGAAGTGAGTCATTTTCAGTATGAAGAATTTGATACAATTTTTGTAAAACCAGATTCTGTGTGTATTTTACATACGTTTGTATGCATAGAGAATGACTTACAAATGACTTCATCTCAAATTATTTAGTTATTACTTCTAGGAGGTAGGGCTGAGGGCGGGAGGGAGGAGAATGCAGGACTCTTATTTTTGAGCTTATACATTTCTAGATGAATTTTTTTTTTTTTTTTTTTTGAGATGGAGTCTCACTCTGTTGCCCAGGCTGGAGTACAGTGTCACGATCTCAGCTTACTGCAACCTCCGCCTCCCGGGTTCAAGCGATTCTCCTGCCTCAGCCTCCTGAGTAGCTGAGATTACAGGCAACCGCCACCATGTCCAGCTAATTTTTTTTGCATTTTTAGTAGAGACGGGTTTTCACCATGTTGGCCAGGGTGGTCTCAAACTCCTGACCTCAGGTCATCCGCCCGCCTTGGCCTCCCAAGGTGCTGGGATTACAGGCATGAGCCACCGGGCCCAGCCTTAGATGTATTTTTACATCAAGTTCATAATATTGGAAAGAAGGCACTGCAGAGCAGTAGGTGGAAGGACCACCTTTTCCATAAGTGGTGCCGAGCTAATTGCATATTCATATGGAAAAAATTAACCTTGGCCTTACCTCGCCCCATATACAAAAATAAACTGCAGGTGGATTGTAGATCTAAACATTAAAGGCAAAACACAAAAGCTTCTACAACATACTATTTTCTTTTTCTTTTTCTTTTTTTTTTTTTTAGACGAAGTCTTGCTCTGTTGCCCAGGCAGCCTTGCCCTGTCACCCAGGCTGGAGTGCAGTGGCACGATCTCAGCTCACTGCAACCTTTGCCTCCTGGGTTCAAGTGATTCTTCTGCCTCAGCCTCCTGAGTGGCTAGGACTACAGGACTACAGGCATGCACCACCACGCCCAGCTATTTTTTTTTTTTTTTTTTTTTTTAGTAGAGATGTGGTTTCACCATGTTGGTCAGGCTGGTCTAGAACTCCTGACCTCAGGTGATCCGCCTGCCTCGGTCTCCCAAAGTGCTGGGATTACAAGCATGAGACACCGCACCTGGCCTCACAACATACTATTTTTATAACCTGGGGGTCATGGTTACATGGATGTTTATTTTTAAATATTTTGTTAAACTGTAAATTGTTTTATGAACTTTTCTGTATATTGTCTTTTGCCCCCAAAAAGAGGGTTAAAAAAAGAGAAAAAGAGCCTCAAAATCTGTTGGATAGGGGGTGGGAGAGAAATGTGTGCAGAGGATCTTGCAAAATCAAATGACTGTTGATTGTCATGATGCCCAAAAGACTGTGACTCACAGGCTTCTTAATGCTTTCTGCTGTGGTCGGGAATTCATTTCCTTCACTGAGACCTCACAGAAAAACACAAAACCAAAACAAAGCACAGGTAGAAGAGACTTCTCCGATTAACCCTCTTTAAACTTCCAAGCCATTTTTTATGTTGGTAATTCTGAACTTGGTGAGAAGTGGGAGGATGGAGTAAACATAAGGTTGGACTTCATTCTCTCCCCTTTGCAAAAAAGAGGATAGAACTTCAAGAAGCATTGAGGTTCTAACAGACAAGAATGAACAGACAAGGCAACACCTCAGAGCCAGTGGTGTGGGGATGACACCTCCTGCTCGATTTCTCAGCTCTCCCACTGATCTAGAAAAAGGCTCCTCTGAAGCCAAGAAGGAAAAAGACATGATTAATTCAAGCACAAGTGGATCAAGACTAACAGGATCCTTTGCTGCCTCTTAGAGGCTTCCTTGATGCCAGCCCTAGAGGCAGAAATCAACCAGGATCACTCCGGAAACAAGATACCTCTCAGTGACCCTGGTGAGGGAAGGCAGAGACCAGCTCCATGGGCCAGAGGTGACGTCTAGTAAAATCCTGTAAGGGTACAATTGATGGCAGGGACAGGAGTGGGAGGAGATGGGCCCAGATTTTCTTCATTTCAGTTGACGCTTCCAGAAAACACAGTTCTGGAGGTCTGGACTGTGCTGTGAAATGAAGGAGGAAAAGGAGTTAGTGTGGAAACATTAATACCACTTTAAACCCAGTGATATTCACTCTCTATATAAATAAGTCCAAGTGTCTTTTGCTGAATTATGCAGAACTGGCTAGGTGACTCTTAACAAATTTCAGAGGTACATATGGGATGGTCTAAGTTAAAATAGATAGGCTACATGGTATAAATAAAATTTGCTTTGGAGGACCTCAGGGACATCTCAAAGAGAGAGTTCGTTTTTTTCCAGAACAGCTAAAACTGAGGTTCAACTAAAGGCCTCAGATGGAGGCTCGACAGGCCGTATTTACTAAGACTACAGACGAATAATGGTTTTAAATATGAGCACCAGGCAGGGTGCGGTGGCTCACGCTTGTAATCCCAGCATTTTGGGAGGCCGAGGTGGGTGGATCACCTAGGGTCAGGACTTCAAAACCACCCTGGCCAACATGGTGAAACCCCATCTCTACCAAAAATACAAAAATTAGCCAGATGTGGTGGCTGGTGCCTGTAATCCCAGCTACTCGGGAGGCTGAGGCAGGAGAATTCCTTGAACTCAGCGAGTGGAGGTTGCACTGAGCTGAGATCACCCCACTGCACTCCAGCCTGGGTGACAGAGTGAGATTCTGCCTCAAATAAATAAATAAATAAATAAGGGCACCAAATTGCAAGGAACGAGAGCAAGGCCTCCCATTGGCAGCCACTGACCTGACTTCTTGCAATATCACGAGGGCCACTCTGTGCTGCAGGTCCCGGGGTGAATACAGCAGGAATTTAGTAATTTAATGATGATCGGTGATTCACCAGAGCAACACTGGGTATGAAGGTCTCTAAAATCACCTGTACATTTCCCTTTTATTTTTGAAGCATAACCATTGTATTACACCCCTTATACCCATCGTATCCTAACCACATTCCTGGAGGAGAAACTGTGAATGGGAATAGAGAATGAGATCCTAAGAGATCCAAGTCCATAGAGCCCACATAAAAGC
This sequence comes from Piliocolobus tephrosceles, assembly GCF_002776525.5. Classification (NCBI taxonomy): domain Eukaryota; kingdom Metazoa; phylum Chordata; class Mammalia; order Primates; family Cercopithecidae; genus Piliocolobus; species Piliocolobus tephrosceles. The sequence continues at coordinate 102,956,251 of NC_045444.1, read as the reverse complement.
TGCATCAAAACTCTGGTGGGGACCGAGTGAGCAGCAGGCAGGTGGAAGCATCTCGGGAGATGTCCACAGGGCCCCGGGTGAGGGCTTCTTCATGTTTCTCAAGCCGTGTGATTCAGATACACAGAGCAGAGGCTTTGGATGGGCACTGGGGCAGGTGAGGAAGAAATATTCCTTCCTGAAGTTCTCTCAAGATCTGCCTGTGATCCAAAATCCTTTCTACTTCCTGGGCCTTGACTCATTCCAGAGATTTTTCCCTAATGAAGTGACTGTGTTGTTTCCATTGACAAGACCCCTAAGTCTGCAAAAATCCATGCAAACAACATGTGGGCAAAATTTATGTACAATTTTAGCATTTCTTTTCATACAGGGTCTGTCCCTATTGGACCACCTCCCATCATGCCACCCAGGACGTGAACGACTATGTCCTTCTCCATACCTGCATTAATCTCTGGGTCCATTGCCAATTATAAACCTCCAAGGGCAATAGCCATGAGGTGATGTACAGTCATGCATCCCTTAATAATCAGGATACATTCTGAGAAATTCGTCATTAGGCAATTTTGTCATTGCATGAATCTCACAGAGTGTACTTACACTAACCTAGATAGTAGCATCCAGTAAACGCCTGGGCTATACGGTCTAGTGTATTGCTCCTAGGCTACAAACCTGTATAGCATGTTTCTGTGCTGAATATGTAGGCACTTGTAACACAATGGTAAGTGTTTCTGTATCTAAACATATCTAAACATAGGAAAGGTAATGCATTGTGCTACAGCATTACAATGGCTATGACAGACACTAGGCAACAGGAATTTTCCAGCTCCATTATAATCTTAAGGGACCACCATGGTACATGCAGTCCATTGTTGACCAAAAGTTGTTATGTGGTGAATGACTATAATTGGCTTTTCAGAGCAACCACTCAAAAGGGGGTGTAGTATAGCTTACTAGATGAAACTGCAGCCAGTGCTCTGTTTTTTGCTCTTCGAAAACTGAGTGCCTGATTTGGACAAAATCATAATAAAATTTAGATAGAGCCAACATTTGTCCTCTGGAAGCTTCTGACAAGACACAAGTCACTGTTATAATAGTCAAATGTCAAACTGGTATATCTAACAAAATTAAAACAAAAAGCTAGGAGTGAGAAGATTTAAGAAAATTCAGGTCGCCCAAAGGAAAGCCGAGACAAGACATTCTCTCTCGGCCTTTGGCCCCGGATTTTCATTTCAGCAGATAATGAGGAGACCAAAGGCCTAGTTATTTATGGAGATCTGGGGCCACAGCAGAGCTCCTCGTGGCAGGATAAGCCAGTGGAAAGCAGACTCAAGGGCTAACCCCACAGTCCTCCTCAGCAAGCTGGGAGAAGCAACTGATGCCACTTAGACTCAGATGCTTAGACTGGGCCTTCTGGAAGAGATCTGGCCTAAGGAGCAGCCGGCAGCTTGACACAGTGACCAGCTGGAAGCACAGCAGCTGCACGCCATGCAGCAAGGTGATCCTCTTCACTCATTTCCTGAGGCCAGAGCCTTCCTTACGCAGGACATGGATGCCCCGGTCCCAACTGTGCTGAGGTGTCAGGAAGCCTCCCCCGCCCCCACTTTGAACAACAGTGAGGGGGGTTAGGTGGTCTCAAAAGATCTACTCTGTCAACTGGAGCTTTTGAGAAACTCAGGAAAGGGAATTAAAAAGGATAAGAAAGTGGTGCATTCCAGGGTCTTCCCGTTCTCTGTTGCAGAGAGCCAGCAGGTGGACTGCAGAGACAGACTTCCAGCCAGCGCCAAGCCCTTCAGGAAGGGAGCCATGTACCAAACTCAGCTAACAGACCACCAAGGCACCACTGGGCCTCCTGCTGGGGAACAGCGCACCTATGGGTGGGCTCTAGGGGTGGGGTGGCCTGGTTGCGGTTTCTGCTCTGCCACTTCTTAGCTTCTTAGCTGGACTTGAGCAATTTGTATTATTTCTTGGCTCCTTTTCTTCACCTGCACAATCAAAATACCACTGCCTTCCTCCAAGATCGCATCAAGTGTGACAATTATGTAAAGCACTTAGTCCAGTGCCTGGCACCTAGTAAGTACTGAATAGTGAAAACAATTTAAGTCTAACAAATCCACACACCATGACGTCAGACAAATTAAGCATCTTTCATTGCTGCTGTGAAAATTGCGCTAACTCTAAACTCTAACGTACATCTGGCTCCCTGCCCTTCTGTAAGACCAGTTAGAGCAGCAGCATAACCATTGTATTACACCCCTTATACCCATCGTATCCTAACCACATTCCTGGAGGAGAAACTGTGAATGGGAATAGAGAATGAGATCCTAAGAGATCCAAGTCCATAGAGCCCACATAAAAGCTGCATCAAAACTCTGGTGGGGACCGAGTTTTGGTAAAATACTTTTAAAACCTCCCATTCCTGGTTGGGTGCGGGTCTCACACCTGTAATCCCAGTAGTTTGGGAGGCTGAGGCAGGTGAATCACTTGAGGTCAGGAGTTCGAGACTAGCCTGGCCAACATGGTGAAACTCTATCTCTACTAAAAATACAAAATTAGCCGGGCGTGGTGACAGGCGCCTGTAATCCCAGCTACTTGGGAGGCTGAGGCAGAAGAGTCGCCTGGAGGCGGAGGATGCAGTGAGCTAAGATCGTGCCACTACTCTCCAACCTGGCAACAGAGTGAGACTCTGTCTCAAAAAACAAACAAACAAACAAAAAACCCCAAAAACTCCCATTCCTGGACACCCATTCTGGTTTTCTTCCTCATTTACTTCCCTGCACAGTCGTCTCTCTGTGTTGCAGTTTGAGGGGGTCAGTCAGAACTGCCTTTTTTCGGAAGCCACTCTTACCCTCTTGGTGATCCCATTCAGCCCATGCTGGGGCAGAATCCACGGCTCTTTCTCTGACCTTTCCACAGTCTGAAGACTCACACATCCAACTGCCTGCAGGACATCTCCACTTGGATCTTGCTAGATTGTGTGGGTTTTCCAGAAACAGGCACCAAGACAGAGTTTGGGGCACAAGATATCTATTAGGGATTAACACCGGTGAAAGGAAGGGGATGGAGGCCTGTTTGGCAGGGGGAGAGGTGAGATGTGATATAGGCCTGCGGGAACCTTAGACAATCCAGCAGGGAGCGGGGGAAGGGAGCAGGGAGCTCTGCAGCGAATACTGTCCAGGACATAGTCCCTGGGCTATATGGTCTAGCCTATTGCCCCTAGGCTACAAACCTATATGGCATGTTCCTGTACTGAATATGCAGGCACTTGTAACACGATGTTAAGTATTTCATCAGAGCTGCCCCGCATTAGGCCAAAATGGCCCAGCCTTTGTGCCCTGCCTTGCTCAGTCATGGATGCAAGCTGCCTTAAGAAGGGTGTGACCTCAGACAAAGTGGCTTTCTGCAGACCAGTTGTGGCCAGGTGGAAGTCATCTGCCAACTTCATTCCCCACAGCTGAGCAAGCCCCTCCTTGAAGGGGATCTGGGTGGGGTGTCTCCAAGTTTGCTAGATTATCTCCCAGCCATTTCAAATTCAACAAGTCCATAGCCAAACCCTTGATTTTACCTGGCTCCCCAACCTCCCCTTCCCACCCTTTCTTCTCTTACCACTTTGCTCAGGCCAACACCAAAGTCGCAGCCTCTCTTCCACAAATGCCCCATGGTCAGTCTATCTACACATATCGTTCCATCGCTTCCTTCAGAATACATCCAGAACCCTAACACTTCTCATCTCTTCCATGGCGCAACCCATACTCAGCCACACTCCAGCACCAACCCCACGGATAGTCACGATAGCTTCATAGCTTCCTACCTAAGCGTTCCCTCTGCCCACCTTTCCTGCTCTATTTTCTGCACATGCATTGGTGTGAAATACTTTTTATTTTATTTTATTAAATAGAGACAGGGTGTTGCTATGTTGGGCCTGATTATATTTATAAAAAATAAAAAAGGGCCAGGCATAGTGGCTCACACTTGTAGTCCCAGCACTTTGGGAGGCTGAGGTGGTAGGATCACTTGGGGCCAGGAATTTGAGACCAGTCTGGCAACATAGTGAGATGCTATGTCTTTATTTAAAATTATATATATATATAATAATAATAATTATTATATTATAAAATAATAATATAATATATATATATATAATATATAAAAAAATAAAAATAATAATTATAAATATATATATTTATAATTTTATAAGTTTTAAAAATATAATCAGATTGCCTCATATGTCTGCTCAAAGCCATTTGGTGGCTTCCATTCATATTCAGAATTAAACCCAGATTCCTTTCTATGGCCTATGAGCTCTGCATCATTCTCTCCCTCTCCTCAACATTATCAACTATTGCTCTTCCCCACATGACATCCTACTCCCTCATCACTCTCTAAACCAGAGCTGCCCAACACAGGAGCCACCAGTCTCATATGGCTACTGGGCACGTGAAACCGGTGGCTAGCCCAAATTGAGATGCTGCCCATGTCAAATACATTGTTTCAGACTTAGTTCAGAAAAGAGAATGTAAAATTTCTTATTTGTTTTTTTGAGACAGAGTCTTGCTCTGTTGCCCAGGCTGGATTGCAGTGGCATGATCTTGGCTCACTGCAACCTCCACCTTCCAGGTTCAAGTGATTCTTGTGCCTCAGCCTCCTGAGTAACTGGGATTACAGGCGCGTGCCACCACACCTGGCTAATTTTTGTATTTTTAGTAGAGATGGGGTTTCTCCATGTTGGTTAGGCTGGTCTGGAACTCCTGACCTCAAGTGATCCACTCACCTTGGCCTCCCAAAGTGCTGGGATTACAGGCATGAGCCACTGCGCCCAGCCCAAGAATGTAAAATTTCCCATTAATAATTTCTAAATATTGTTTGTAAATTGAAATAACATATTTAATCTATTGGGTTAAATATATTATTAATCTTTTTTTTTTTTTTTTTTGAGATGGAGTTTTGCTCCTGTTGCCCAGGCTGGAGTGCAATGGCGTGATCTCAGCTCACTGCAAGCTCTGCCTCCCAGGTTCAAGCAATTCTCCTGCCTCAGCCTCCCAAGTAGCTGGGATTACAGGCACGCACCACCACACCTGACTGATTTTGTAATTTTAGTAGAAACAGGGTTTTTCCATGTTAGTCAGTCTGGTCCTGAACTCCCGACCTCGGGTGATCCTCCTGCCTCAGCCTCCTTATATTATTAATCTTAAATTGAAATCTTCTATTAGAAAAGTTACAATCACATATGCAGCTTGCATTACATTACTATTGGACCATGCTGCTCTAAACCAGGGTTGGCAACTATGGGCAGTGAACAACTTCCAGCCCACTGTTGGTTTCTATACAGCTGGTAAACAAGGAATGGTTTTTACATTTTTAAACGGCAGAAAAAAAAGAATAATTTGTGATACATGAATATTAATAAAATTCAAATTTCAGTGTCCATGAAGAGTTGTATTGGAAAAGAGAACCTACAACCATTGCTTCTCCCACTGCGTAAGTTCCACAAAGGCTCATACTTTGCCTTTTGTTGGATGAATGACTGCCAGCACCTAGAACAGTGCCTGCACAAATTACATGCCCTATAAATATTTGTTGAGTCAGTAAATTTTAAAATTCTAGATTATGGGGACTGTGTAGAAAGGACCTCATTATTTAGAGAACATGAATTACCCACTACTACGACTTGCTGTGTCCATCCCTAAGCCAGAAGAGCGGAGGTTAAGACCCCAAGCAAGCTCACACATAACGACACAGGAATGGAAAGTTGATGCTTGGCCTGGTCTCCTGCTGAGCCTGGACACAGGCACAGGCACTGCTGCAATGGCAAGAGAAGTGCAAAAAGTTTTAAAACAAAACACATAACTTTATTTTAATTCCATGATTTTAAAATACTTTTTATTTTTTTTCTTTTTGCCCCTTTTACAGGGGAGAGGTAAAACTGTCCCAGTTATCAAAAAATTCAAATCTCCTTTTCTTCTGTGGACTGGCTGTCAATAAGCTTTCATCCAGGGTGTCTCCCATGTTCTGGGAACTACTTCCAGATGTTCCTGAAGCACTTCCTGGGTCAAAGGACTCTGCTGCTTCCAGGAGCTCCATATCACTTCCTTCTTTCTCAAAGGACTTCTGGAATAGGTCATAGATCTTCTGCTGCTTTGGGTCCTTCATCACAGAAAGAAAAGAAAAGATAAAAGGAAGAACCCAAGCTCCAACACTGACTCTCCTCCACTGGGGCTGATTGGAGAATATAAAGATGAGAGACCACACATTTTATGGTGTCAGGGAGCTACATGATGGCAAGTGCACATCATCTCAGCAAACCATCACTAAAGCAGCCTCATTGTTTTAGTGTCTGACATCTTACCCTCTCTGCGCTCACAGGGTTAGGAAAAAGAAATGATTGTGAGTGCAAAGAAGCTGCTCTCACGTTATAATTTACGTTGGAAATGTTTTCTCCCTTTGAACTTTTCAAATCACTATTTCAATACTGAAATAGCACTCAAGATCTCATTTCCTCCAAAGCCTTTCTCTACTAAGGGTCAGTTAAGGTGTAATGCAACTTCTAAATCTCTATTTTTAAATTTATTTTTATTTTTTAAATTTTTTAAGAGACAGGATCTCACTAAATGTTGCCCAGGCTGGTCTCAAACTCCTGAGCTTAAACGATCTGCCCACCTCAGCTTCCCAAAATGCTGGGATTGCAGGTGTGAGCCACCATGTGCCCAGCCCCCTAGACTTCCAAATCTCTGTGTTCAGCCATGGCTTATACCTAATTTTCAAAGTGGTGGAAAAAACATACACACATTTAACATATTCATAAGTAGATATGTGTACCTATTCTGATTACCTTAAATTACAAATAATCAAAATACCTACCAACAGCATCTATACATTGATGACAATGGTGTAGTGTTAAAACCATGACCAGTGGATACAACTACAACACACGATCACTATCACCCCTCTGCCGATCTTTCTTACGTCTGAATTTCCAACCTTGACCATTTTTCAATCCAGAGGTATATTTTCCATATCTCCACTGACATCCCACAGTTTCATAAAACTAACACTGGTTTAAAATCAGATGATCTCTTGGCTGGGCACATGGCTCTTGCCTGTAATCCCAGTACTTTAGGAGGCTGAGGTGGATGGATCGCCTGAGGTCAGGAGTTCGAGACCAGCCTGGCCAACATGGTGAAACCCCATCTCTACTAAAAATACAAAAAATTAGCCAGACATGGTGGTGCACACCTGTGGTCCCAGTTACTTGGGAGGCTGAGGCATAAGAATCACTTGAACCCGTCAGGCAGAGGTTGCAGTGAGCCACGATCACACCACTGCACTCCAGCCTGAGTGACAGAGGGAGACTCTGTCTTAAAAAAATAAATAAATAAATAAAAATAAGGCTGGCTGCGAGGGCTCACGCCTGTAATCCCAGCACTTTGGGAGGCTGAGGCGGGGGGATCATCTAAGCTCAGGAATTAGAGACCAGCCTGGGCAACATGGCGAAACCCCATCTCTACCAAAAATACAAAAAATTAGCCAGGTGTTGGCAGCGTGCGCCTGTAGTTCCAGCTACTCGGGAGGCTTGAGCCTGGGAGGCGGAGGTTGCAGTGAGCCGGGATAGTGCCACTGTACTCCAGCCTGAGTGACAGAGTGAGACCCTGTCTCTAAACAAATAAATACATATAAAAAATCACTGGTCTCTCATCTCTCTCCTATACTCCCAAAGCAGCTTCTCTTCCCGTAAGTCTGTTTTTTAGAGTCTACCTGCATTCTCGTAGTCTCCCAGGTGGAAATCATCCAGGCAAACAGAGTCCTCGGCTCATGCAAGTTTGTTACCCTCATCAGTTCCCTCCTCTCTCCTTCTAGGCACCATCTTTACTTGGGCCACATCACTTGGTACTGCATGGATTTGCAACAGCTCTTCCTGCCTCAGGTTTCTTTCCATTTCAAAGAGCGTACAGATCTTTGCCAGCTGGCCACTGTTTCTCACCATTCCTTAACCAAATCCCTCCACATTGGTGAAGCAGGGTTCCTTGAAAATTGATGACAGTCTGTCACTTAAGAACTTCAGATTATTCAATTAACCTGCACCCAAAATCTCCTAGCCTTTCAGGATCCCAGTCCTGCAGAGAGGGAAGTGATATGAAAGATCATCAAGGCTGACCCCCAAATAACCCACATGTCCTCCTCCAGGATGCCCTCATCAGCCTCTTTCTGAATACCTGCAATGTCAAGGAAATGCCACCCTGTAAGGCAGCCTATTCCAAGTAGAAAAAGCTGCTAATGTGCATTTGATTATGATGATGGCAACACTGTATGCTAACTTGGGGCATGCATAATTAATTGGAAGCGAGTTCCAAGATCAGATTAATATTTCATTTCCTCTCTCAGAAGGAAGCCTATCTCAGTGAGATATAACCTCTTCTGCTTTTGTCTCCTATATTGGAAGCAACATTTTCTTTTTCTAGTAGTTTGTTAAAATTTTTCAGCCCCATCTTAATTAAAAAATAAATTGATAGAGTTATTAATCAAAATAAATATTGAGAAAACTCATTAATATTACCTTGTACTTATATTTTAGGTAGAAATTCTTAACTAATTTAGAGTAAGAGAAAGGCAAGTAGGAATAAATGAGTTCAAGTGAGACTCCTTTAAAACTAGGCTTTTTTTTCTTTTTTGAGACAAGGTCTAGCTCTGTTGCCTAGGCTGAAATGCAGTGGTGTGATCTTGGCTCATCGCAGCCTCCGCCTCCCAAGTCCAGGGAATCCTCCTGCCTCAGCCTCTTGAATAGCTGGGAATACAGGCACGTGCCACCATGCCTGGCTAATTTTTGTATTTTTTGTACAGATGGGGGTTTCACCATGTTGCCCAGGCTGGTCTCAAACTCTTGGGCTCAAGCCATCTGCCCACCTCAGCCTGGGATTAGAGGCTTGAGCCACTATACCTGCTCAGGCTCTTTCTTTTCAAAAGGCATATGATAACCTAGGCTCTGTTACCATTTACCATTCAGCTGAACTGGAGAGTTCTTTAAAAAGCTTAAAAATAAGGTTGTTTTAAAATTGGCTTATTAACGATATATGCTTGAAAGGATAATTTGCAATCTGCATTTAAAAATATGATCTGAGTCTTATTTATCCCAATATTTAGCAAATAAATTCTTGCAAAGAAAATTTATTTGCTAAATAAATGTAAGTGAATGAGCAGATCCACAGAGTCTTAAGTCTTGGTGTCAACGATAAGATTTAACTCAACTTCTTATTTATTTAATCTTTTTTCTTTTTTTTTTTTTTTTTTTTTTTTTTTTTGAGGCAGGCTTTTGCTCTGTTGCCCAGTCTGGAGTACAGTGACCATCATGGCTGACTACAGCCTTGACCTCCTAGGCTCAAATGATCCTCACCTTTTCCTCCCGAGTAGCTGGGACTACAGGTGTGCACCACCACGCTTGCCCTAACTCAACTTCTGATGGTGATTTCACAGGAAGGAGGAGGTGTTTCACTTTCCTGATAAGCTACCCTAAGGCCCCTTTCTGCATGAGGCTCAAACCTGATTCAAGCTCTCCTGGCAGAAACAATTCAACCATGAGCCGTGCTCGAGGAGGCCATACTCCTAGTTTTCACCTTCTGGCCGACAATCCAAGCTGGGGAAGGAAAACAAGCTTTCGAAAGGCTCTGGGTCTCTTGCTCCCTCCATTGTGTTTCACTGAAATGGGGGAGGAAGAGTCTGTGGCAGCCACTGGGCTGGAGCACTGAGGCCAGGCAGGCATGATGGGCCTAGGGCTGTCCCGTCCAGAGGCAACACCCTTCCCCCTCAGCACCTTTGACAAGGCCTGCCTGGTTATGGAGGGATGCCTCTTACACTCCTCTATAACAAGGGGCTGAACTCAAAAGAAGAATGCTGGGCCAAGTCAGGAAGCCTTCTTCCTTGGGCTGGCTTCACATGCCCTGTGACTTTGTGCAAGCCTACTGCACTGCCGTGTCTCAGTTTACCCCTCTATCAAGTGGGGAGACACTGAGAATAAAATAAAATGACAGAGGGGAAAATATGTTCTGTGAAGCCAGTACCCTATTTTAAACACTCCCCATTCTGTGCTGGGGACACATTCCTGTGGCAGCCCTATGTGTGGTGTTGCTGTGTACTTTCTGAAACAATTCAACATTTGCCATGGGGAGTTTTGTCAGTTTCTAATGGTCTGATTGAAGAGGCAGCATTCGGAGTCTGTGCAGGAATGTCAGCAGCTGTAGGAGCTAATGCCATCACTTCCCCATAAAGCGATGCATGCATGGTTCAACTGAGAATGACTGCAGGCCATTGTTTTCAGCTCTGGGGCTAGGGGAGGTCCCTAGGAGTGATTCACATCCTCCTACTCAGGACCCAAAGACTTGGCAGAGAGCTTAATGCCTCCCTCTGCTCCAGGGGTGAAGAGCCATGTGCTGGCATTACCTTGTAGAGGTAATCAGTGGATTCTGTCATTTCTGAAAAATTGGTCTCAGAAAGCCCGGCTTCCGCCAGAACTTTAATCTTCTCTTGAATCAGGGGCCTGTTGGGGAGAAATAAGCTGCAGTGAATACAACCTGTGCAGAACCACCAGACTAATGAAAATGAGGCCACCCTTCTTGTTCTTATGGGACCACGGCTTGTTCACAGTTTCACATCTTTGCATCTCTCAAGGCGCAAACATCCATGTTGAAAAATTTGCCCCCTCTCATTTGTAAAAACTCCAATTTAGGGCTAAGAATATCATCAGGTTCCATATTCTTTCTAATGGAAGATGTGTAGGAAATAAGTCCTGCCTCATTACAACACAATTTTGAATCTGGTGGTGTTATGAGCTGCCCAATTAACGAATCCACTAAACAGAGAGAAGTAGGAGTGGCCCACACACATTGCAAAGGGAAGACTTCTTAGTCATAAGGCTAGAAACAGAGACAAGCAGTGGAAATGAATGAGATAATCAAGAAATTTAATATCAGGAAGAGGGAGATGAGGGGAAGAAGCTTTCTGAGATTTTTCACTTAGGTAACAGACAGAAACCCCCAGGTTGAAAATCTTACTCCAGCTCTGCTAACGAAGCACACTACATGGTCCAGGGAAAGCCACTTCCTCCCTGTGGTCCAGCAGCAGCAATGTAAGATGTACCCAGCAGACACATGCACATCATAAAAGGTGAAAGACTGTCACCCTGTCCTAACAAATGCCTTCACGCCTGGGAACGGGGTGTTTTACAAACTAAATTCCATCTACATTTTGTCACAATCGGCACCTCTCCCTGCCTCAGACCAGCAGGAAAAGGAGCCACAACGCTTTATTGCTATAAGATTCCACATGCACCCTGCAAGCCACCAGTGAACACTAGTGAGGGAGGCCAAATATGGTCATGATGAAAGCAGGAGGGCATTACTAGTCAATTTTCTTTTTCTTTTTTTTTTTTTTGAGACAGAGACTCGTCTTATCGCCCAGGCTGGAGTGCAGTGGCTCAGTCTCAGCTCACTGCAACCTCTGCCTCCCAGGTGCAAGCGATTCTCCTGCCTCAGCCTCCCGAGTAGCTGGCACTACAGGTGTGCGTCACCACACCCAGCTAATTTTGTCGAATTTTTGTAGAGACTGAGTTCCACCCTGTTAGCCAGGCTGGTCTCGAACTCCTGACCTCAAGTGATCTGCCCGCCTCGGCCTCCGAAGATGCCGGGATTACAGACGTGAGCCATTGCGCCTGGCCACTAGTCAATTTTCTATAGATCCTTAAAGACCTTACTTAAGAAAAGCAGAAGCACTTAGGGAGCAAAGTAAACATATCATCAGCTTCCACCCTTGCTTAACTCCAACTGCCAGGCCATGCAGCCAAACCATACCAAAGGTAGTCATCAGCTGTGCCCTTTGCCACGAGGTAGTGAATGCCCACCGAGCTGGTCTGTCCAATGCGGTGCACGCGGTCCTCAGCCTGGATCAGCACCTGTGTGTCCAGAAATCGAGACAGGCAGGTAAAGGCCTGAAGCAGTTCCACTCACCATAGCAGGTAGCCTCTCCACCCCATTTCCAGCCCCACCACAACCCTCCCTCCTCAAAGCACTTCACTGTCTCAGACCTAGAAATAACCTGCACTTCACCATCTCAGACCTACAAATGACCTGCCACTTTAACAAAAGAGAGAACCCAAAACAGCCCTGGTTGGGGAACTGGAATCTGGAACAGAAGATCTGCGGGTGGCCGTTCGGTGCTGGGCACTGAGCTAGGTGCTGCAAATGAAAAAGCACAGGCTCTGCCATCAGGCTGCATGGGGAGGGGCCAGTGATGGAGGCCTGCACACTTCCATTTCTTCTCTGTATGAAATAAAAAGTTATCTTCTAAATAAATAAAAACATCACACACAAGGGAGAGGCTATCCATGATTTGGGCATAGGGTGGTGGTTTAATATAGTGGTAAGCCTTATAATAAGGCTGGGCGTGGTGGCTCACACCTGTAATCCCAGCACTTTGGGAGGCCGAGGCAGGCAGATTGCTTGAGCCCAGGAGTTCCAGAACAGCTTGGGCAACATGGCAAAACCCCATCTCTACAAAAAATACAAAAATTAGTCAGGCATGGAGGTGTGCACCTGTAGTCCCCTGCTACTCAGGAAGCTGAGGTGGGAGGATCACCTGAACTCGGGAAATCAAGGCTGCAGTGAGCCAATAAGTTCCTGCAGTCCAGCCCAGGTGACAGAGCAAGACCCTGTCTCAAAAAAGGAAAAAAAAAAAAGAAACCACCTAACATCATGAACATTATTTCTTTTATAAAATGGCTTCACCCTCAAGGTCTACCCATTATTAATGTAGTCCCTCATGTGTAGCCAACAAAAGCCATAATATCAGATATTAAAGGGGATATAACTTTCCTGGAGATTACCAGAAAAACTTATGAGTTCAAACAAATGTCTTATCTCTGCTCTCAGTTGGTCAGCTAAGGCCAATAGTGGTCTCCAGGGAACTACTCACTGCTGTTACTCTGCATGAGGTCCATTGTTAAAGCAGCTCACAATGATGGCTACTGAAGGGGGCACAGGCTGGAATGTGAGGCCTGGGCTACAACCTGGTGCCACCACGTGTCCCTCTTCAGTTATGGCAGTGCAGTTCTTCCTGCCTCACCCCTTGAGCTCTCGGTGCCCTAACTTCCTCCTATGAGACATGAAGTCTAAGATTCCTTCTAGCCCTGGAAGACTTCAACCTTCCTGTTGATAAAACGGAGTCGATAATCCTACAGGTTGCTGTGAAAATCTAGAAACCAGCCAATCGCCTGGCGCGGTGGCTCACACCTGTGATCTCAGCTACTCGGGAGGCTGAGGCAGGGGAATCACTTGAACCCAGGAGGCGGAGGTTGCAGTGAGTCGAGATCACACTACTGCACTCCAGCCTGCGTGATAAGAGACTGTCTCAATAAAGAAAAAAAAAAGAAACTAGCCGATCGACATAGAAGTGCTTAAAGGAAGTGAAAACTGACTTGTGGGAAGTATAATGAATGGATAAAAAGGAAACCACACTTTCCACGACCGACACTCGCTGCTTCCTGCCCACAGCCATGAGCATGCCAGTGGGGTATCCAAGTCTCCTGCATCTCTTACCCCTGGGTTCCAAAACAGCTCAGCAAACACCACCAGGTCAGCCGAGGAGAAGGTGAGGCCCATATTGGCAGCGGTGATGGACAGCACGGCCACGGCATGCCTCTCCGACAGCTGGAACTGCTGGCACAGGTCCTCCCGCTCAGCCGACGAGGTGGAGCCATCGATACGGATGTGCTGCACGTGCTATAGGAACAAGGGGCAGAAGCAAGGTGGGCAACAGCCCCGGGCCGGGGGCTTCTGAGCAAACCATACCCAGCCACAGCGCAAGCACGGAACCAGGTTCCAGCTCAGCAGAGGCCCCTGCCTTCAGAGATTTTCTTTTCAAATTGAAATTGGTATCGAGATGATTGCTTATACTCAGGTGCCATTGTAAGAAATAATACAGAGATCCCTCTTAGGCCTTTGCCCAGTTTCCTGCAATGGTAACATTCTATAAAAACTATAGTATGATACCGCAGCCAGGATGCTGACTTTTATACAATCCACTGATCTTCAGATTTCTTGTTTTACTTGTATGTGTGTGTTCTACACAATTTTATCACCTGGGTAGGTTTTCATGTATTCATCTCCAATGTCAAGATACTGAACAATTCCAACATTGCAAGGATCCTTTTACCTCCCTCCCCTTTCCACGGTCCTTAGCTCCTGAGAGCCACTAATCTGACCTGCATTTCTAAAAAAATTTTTTTTTCTTTTTCTTTTTTAAGATGAAGTTTTGCTCTTGTCACTCAGGCTGCAGTGCGGTGGCTCATGGCAACTTCCGCCGCCCAGGATTCAAGCGATTCTCCTGCCTCAGCCTCCCAACTAGGTGGGATTACAGGCGTGCACCACCATGTCTGGCTAATTTTTGTATTTTTAGTAGAGGCGGGGGTTCTGCCATGTTGGCCAGCTGGTCTTGAACTCCTGAGTTCAGGTGATCCGCCTGCCTTGGCCCCCCAAAGGGCTGGGATTACAGGCGTGAGCCACTGCACCTGGCCAATTTTTTTTTTTCTAAGAATGCTCTATAGGCCAGGCACAGTGGCTCACACCTGTAATCCCAGCACTTTGGGAGGCCAAGGCGGGTGGATCACCTGAGGTCAGGAGTTCAAGACCAGCCTGGCCAACATGGCGGAACCCTGCCTCTACTAAAAATACAAAAATTAGTGAGACATGGTGGTGCACGCCTGTAATCCCGGCTACTCAGGAGGCTGAGGCAGGAGAATCACTTGAACCAGGGGTGGAGGTTGCAGTGAGCTGAGATCCCACCACTGCACTCCAGCCTGGGCAACAGAGTGAGACTGTCTCAAAAACAAAAAAAAAAAAGAAAAAGGAATGCTATACAAATGTTATATAAATTGCACAGCACATAACCTTTTGGAATGGACCTTTGCATTCAGCACTCTCTGGAGATTCATCCAAGTTGTTACCTGTATCAATAATTTTCTCCTTTTTTTTTGCCGAGAAGTAGCCCACAGTATGGATATACCACAGTTTCAGCATCCATCTGTTGAAGGACATCTGAGTTGATTCCAATTTGGGGCTACTACAAATGAAGCTGCTATGAACATTTGTGTACAGGTTTTTCTGTTAACCTAAGTTTTCATTTCCCAGAGAAAAATGCTCAAAAGTCAATTGTTGTGCTGTATGGTAATGCATGTTTAGTTTAGCTATTTTCTTTCTTTCTTTTTTTTTTTTTTCCCCTGAGACGGAGTCTTGCTCTGTCACCCAGGCTGGAGTGCTGTGGCCGGATCTCAGCTCACTGCAAGCTCCGCCTCCCGGGTTCACGCCATTCTCCTGCCTCAGCCTCCCAGTAGCTGGGACTACAGGCGCCACCACCTTGCCCGGCTAGTTTTTTTTGTAGTTTTTAGTAGAGACGGGGTTTCACCGTGTTGGCCAGGATGGTCTCGATCTCCTGACCTCGTGATCCGCCCGTCTCAGCCTCCCAAAGTGCTGGGATTACAGGCTTAAGCCACCGCGCCCAGCTCTAGCTATTTTCTTTTAAATGGCATTTATTTATTCTTGGTAGTGATAAACATGATAAGGAAAATAAAAACATTTAGCAATCTAAGCAATCTACTTTTCCCTCTTTTTTTGATGTGTATGGTATATATATCTTTTAAATAAAAAGTTTTATATCCTGTTTTCCCCCAATAAAACGTATTGTAAGTAAAACTGTATTATTAAGCGTTCTAAAATATCATTTTTAATGGCCCTATAAGATGTCATTATGCAGCAACAACATAATTTAACCATTCTATTTCTGCAGATTTAGGGTTCTCTAATTTTTCCTAAAAGGATATGTTGGTAAATGTCCATCAACAGGTGAACAGACGATGTACAATGGGATGCTATTCAGCACTAAAAGGGAGTGAATATCTGCAGGTCTAGATAACCAAACAAGAAAAAAAAAAAAAAAAAAAAAGGAAAACCAAGGATTGAACACTAAAAAGAAGTGAGACACACAACACGGATAAATCGCAAAAAAAAAAAAAAAAAAAGTACATCCTGAATGTCCTTTTCTCCACATTTATATTCCCTAGTCATATAAAATTCTACAAAACTGCAAACAAATCCGCAGTGACAGACAGTAGACCAGAGTTTGCTTGGGGATGGGAGGGTGAGGGAAGGGGCAGGAGGGAGTGATTACAAAGGGACACGAGAAAACTCTGGGGGTGGGGGCAGCAGGTGGCAGATATGTTTTCTATCTTGATTCTTATAAAATTATACATATTATGTGCAGTTTACTGCATGTCAATTATACCTCAACAATGCTATTAAAATGGAAGGTTTTTAAGAGGGTGCCAATTTTTGGTGATTTTCTTAGACTGGACTACAAATCAAAGTACAATAGCAAGAAGAAAAAACGTAATTTAAGGCTCTTGGTATTATTGCCAAATTGCTTTCCAAATTAACTAATGTATTAGCATGTCCATCTTGGTGCACTTTCATTAACAGTGAGCCCCGCACATTTTTAAAATCTCTGCTGACTTGATGGGGTGAAAAAAAAAAAAAAATCTTTTTCTCACTAACTTGATTACTAGTGAAATTGAGTGTTTTCGCATTGTTTAATTGGCCATCGGTGTCATTTCTTTGATGAACTATCTATTTATGCAGGTTGCCCATTTTTTTTTTTCCTACTGGGAGTTAGGAAATACCTTTACATGTAAAAACTATTATTTGTATGTCACAGAGGTGGCTAATAGTTTCCCTAGCTTATTTCCTTCTATTAATTTTCTGTTGTTTTCTAAATGCTCCTTTATTTTTAAAAACATGTAATTTTTCTTATTATAAAAAGAATACACACTCATTGCAAAAATGTAGAAAACCTAAAAAGATAATGACGACTACTTAGAGATAATCATCATTAACGTACTGGTATATATTCATCAGGCTTTTTTCTATGCATGACTATTTTATTTATTTTATTTTTGAGACAGTCTTGTCTGCCACCCAGGCTGGAGTGCAGTGGCAGATCTCGACTCACTGCAGCCGCTGCCTCCCAGGTTCAAGCAATTTTCGTGTCTCAGCCTCCCAACTAGCTGGGATTACAGGCATGCACCACCACGCCCAGCTACTTTTTGTATTTTTAGTAGAGTTGGGGTTCTGTCATGTTGTCCAGGCTGGTCTAGAATTCCTAACCTCAGGTGATCTGCCCGCCTCAGTCTCCCAAAGTGCTGGGATTACAGGCGTGAGCTAATGTGCCCAGATAACATGACAATTTTTTAAAATTATTATACATACAATAGCTTTTTGTCCAAGTATGGACATCTTCTGATAGCAATATCTACTAACCAGATACCAAGAGCTTCAATTTTGGAACTTCTTCAGGTTCTTACAGTGTTCAGTGATGTCCAAAGTTAGGAACCACTGGTCAACATTATATTTTATGGCTGAATGGACTATAATTTATTTAATAGTATATCTGTTGATAAAAACTTAGATTTCCAATTATTGAATATTATAAACAGCATGAAATATTCTCATTTATAAATCTGACTAGTCTGATGATTTCCTTAGGATAAATTCCAAAAGTGAAATTTGAAAAACTGAGTGCACACCTTAAGTTACTGCCAAATTGCTCTCCAAAAATGTAACAAATGTACAAGAGAATCATAACCACTGTGGGCCGGGCATGGTGGCTCACGCCTATAATCTTAGCACTTTGGGAGGCCGAGGTGGGTGGATCACCTGGGGCCAAGAGTTTGAGACCAGCCTGACCAACACAGTGAAACCCTGTCTCTACTAAAAATACAAAGATTAACTGCACATGGTAGCAGGCACCTGTAGTCCCAGCTACTCGGGAGGCTGAGGCAGGAGAATTGCTTGAAGCCAGGAGGTGAAGGTTGCAGTAAGCCGAGATTGCACCACAGCATTGCAGCCTGAGCGACAGAGCAAAAACTCCACCTCAAAAAAAAAAAAAAAAAATTTAACCACTATATGTACGTGTCACAGAAAAAATCCATCTGTTTAGGTAATTCGAATCAGTTTTTCCTTTGTAATTTCCTTGTTTTTATGCTTAGAAAGTCATTTCTCCACCCAGTGATCAGCTATTGTTCATTGGTATTTTCTTCTAATACTTCACGGTTTCAAGGATCTTTGATTCACCTGGGATTTAATATAGTAAACAGTGAGGTAAAGTTTCATCTACCCTCCCCACCCCCCAATTATTCAGGCAATTACCCAAACTTTGTTGAAGAAATTGAAAACGGACTTGTGACATTTCCTTGATCATGTATTTGCTTCCCATTTATGGTAAAGGGCTATCTATTCTCTTCCACCCATCTGGCCATCTCTCTGGGGCCAGCATGGCTGACTTTTAATTATTGGTGTTTTATAATACATTTTAATATTTAATATCTGAAGGGTCAAGTCTTCCAACATTGCTCTTCTTTTTCATAGTTGCTTGGATATCTTTTTTTTTTTTTTTTTTTTTTTTGAGATGTTCTTGAGAATAACAGTATAAAGTTCCCTTTAAAAAAATCCACCTGGAGGCTGGATACAGTGGCTAATGCCTGTAATCCCAGCACTTTGGTAGGCCGAGGCAAAAGAATTGCTTGAGCCCAGTTGTAGACCAGCCTGGGCAACATGGCAAGACCCCATCTCTACAGAAAAATTTTAAAATTTGCGAGGCGTGGTGGTATATTCCTGAGGTCCCAGCTACTGGGGAGGCTCAGGCAGGAGGATCACTTGAGCCTAGGAGGTTGAGGCTTCAGTGAGCAGTGTTCGTGCCACTGAACTCCAGTGTGCGAGATAGAGTGAGACTCTGCCTCAAAAAAAAAAAAAAAAAAAGAAAGAAAGAAAAAAGAAAAAAAAAAGATCTAGTTGGAGTTTTTATTAGAATTAAATTAAACCAGCTGGGCCTGGTGGCTCACACCTGTAATCTCAGCATTTTGAGAGGCTGAAGCGGGTGGATCACTTGAGGCCAGGAGTTCAAGACCAACCTGGCCAACATGGTGAAACCCCCGTCTCTGCTAAAAAAATTTAAAAAAAAAATTAGCTGGGCATGGTGGTGTGCACCAGTAATCCCAGCTATTCACAAGCCTGAGGCACGAGAATCTCTTTAACTCAGGAGGCAGAGGCTGTAGTGAGCTGAGATGAAGCCACTGCACTCCAGCCTGGACAATGGAGCGAGAGCCCCTCCCCAACAAAAGAAATTTAAAAGATAAAAAGATAACTGATAAAACATTAATATCCAGAATTTATAAAGAATTTTCCTAGATCAATAAGAAAAAAACAATCCAACAGAAAAACAGGCAAAGGATACAAACAGAATATTCACAGGAGACAGCTAAAATGGCCATAAATAAATAAATAAATAAATAACATCATACACATTTTACTGGTAGTCAGGGAAATGCAAATTAGAGCAAGAATGAGATGATATTTCATATCTCTGGATTGGCAAAATTAAAAAGTCGGATAATACCAGTGTTAATGGGCACACAGAACAACAGGGACCCTTATATGTTGTTAGTGAGATTATAAATGTGAATGGTCACCTTGGAGAACAATTTGACATCACTTAGTATGAAGATGAGCCTATTTAATAACCATGCAAGAGCATACCGAATATGCCTCCCCTACACAAAGCACATACACAAGGCATAAAGAAATGCATAGATACAAACATACACCTACTATAATATTCACACAACAGCAACTATCAGCAGGAGAATGGATAAACTGCAGTATAGCTATCCAATGAGATACAATTCCACAGTTACAGTGAATGAACTATACGTGTAATGTAGCATAAAGAAATCTCAAAAACAATGCTGAGAAAAAAGCAAGTTGCAGGATAATTACACCCTGCTGTCATTTATTTTAAATTTTAAAAAATAGGCAAAAAGGAGACTATAAATTGCTAGAGGATACATACTCCTAGAATAAAGTATGACAACATGGAGGGCAAGGATACCCATTACCTTCATAATAGTGATGTTATTGCTGGAGAGATGGAAGGGGAATAGAGTTAGAATACTGAGGGGACCTAAGTATTTTATTACTACAAAAATAAATCTTCACGCCGGGTGTGGTGGCTCATGCCTGTAATCCAAGCACTTTGGGAGGCCGAGGCAGGCAGATCACTTGAGGCCAGGAGTTCAAGACCAGTCTGGGCAACATGGTGAAACCCCGTCTCTACTAAAAATACAAAAATTAGGCAAGGTCCCAGCTACTTGGGAGGCTGAGGCACGAGAATCACTTGAACCTGAGAAGCGGAGGATACAGTGAGCTGAGATCCTGCCACCACTGCACTCCACTGTGGGCAACACAGCAAGACTCTGCCTCAAAATAAAAAAACTAAAAAAACCTTGAAATAAATACAGTGAAACTTTTCATTTATTAAATCTGGGTGGGAGATACATGGGTGTTTGTTGTATATTTCTCTGTATCCTTAATACATATATATTATTATATAATATTCAAATACTATATAAATATAAATGATGAAGGAAGACAAAGAGCAATTTACTGCCTTAAATTTAACGAAAATGAAAAGGGGATGAAATGTGTTCAGTTTTCATAAACATCCTTGGAAATCCTTCTAGATCCCTTTCGTTCAATTCCAAGAGAGCCATAAAACTCTCTTCTAACGTCTGCACACTGCCACGTGCAATTAATAAAAGTGCTTTGACAGTGCTGAGGAGGAATGAAAGGAAGGAAAAGAGGAAAACATTCACATAAATAAATACTTGTCTCCATACAAAAGGACAATTTTGCTATCTCCTCTCTTGCCAACTTTGTAATTATTTATGCAGAATAATGAATAGCCCCTGGGAGATGTTCCTAAAGCAAGACTCCTGGGATATCTATTTGGAGCATGGAGGAGGTTAAAATGACAGGGCTGGGGAAACATTCTGACCCCACTGTGGTTCTACAAACAAGAAGAACTGTTCTTCAGAAAGTCTTCAGCAATGCTTCCGGAAGCCATTGGTCTCACTTTGCTTGGATCTGATCTAAGCCTGCCCGGAACAACTTGGGATATGGCAAAAGCAGCCCATGGTGAATTTCAGAGGGAGCTCACCTTTCTCTCAAGCTCCTGCGTAATTGCATCCAGGACCACCTTATGGTGTGCAAACACTAGAAACTTCTCTCTTCCACTTTCCAGTAGGTCCAAGATATATTCACTGCATTTGACAATGACAACAAAACAGATTAAACATATACTTCTTATGTTTTATGTGTCTCTGGTATGTTACTGAAACATTCTTATAGGATCACAGAAGATGATCAACAGTTTTCACTTTACCTCCGACTATCATTATAATGTGTTTTATATACAAATTAGAGTGTCCTCTGTAGATCTGAAAGTTCTTAGGGAGGGGACTAAGGAATTATTGACAGTACACAAATTTCTAGAAGCTAAACATTGAGACATACACAATACTAAAGAGACATTCCGGGAAGGATCTCCAGCTCCTCCCACTTTAGACCTCAAATAATAGGGCCAGTAGTTAAGTCAGTAGTAAATAAATTCTCTTCCAAGGCAGAGGACTATGGAGAGAAGGATCTCATTTGTTCGGCCTCCCTTTAATTTACTTCTCTGTTCCATCCACTGTGTTTTTTCTTAGCTTCCCACCATTTTTTTTTTTTTTTTTTTCTGAGACTGAGGTTTCGCTCTGTCGCCCAGGCTGGAGTGCAGTGCTGAAATCTCGGCTCACTGCAACCTTCACCTCCCAGGTTCAAGCAACTCTCTTGCCTCAGCCTCCTGAGTAGCTGGGATTATGGGCACCACCATGCCCAGCTAACTTTTGTATTTTTAGTAGAGATGGGGTTTTACCATGTTGGCCAGGCTGGTCTCAAACTCCTGACCTCAAGCGATTTGCCCGCCTCGGTCTCCCAAAGTGCTGGGATTACAGGCATGAGCCACTGCACCTGGTAAGCTTCCCACCTCTTATCTTTCGCTTGGCCTTAAGGTGGCTACCCTCAGGGAGCAGTGCAGTGGAAAGTCACCAGGTTAAGAGACCCTGGCTGGGTCCCCCTCTCCCCTGGTAGCTCCCTGAAGAGGGATCACAATTCCAAAGAGGTAAGCCCAGTACTGGCAAGTGATCTCCTTCACTGAAGCCATCACCAGCCATGGGTGCATATAGGGGGGGAACAGACTCTGCCTTCATTAAAGAAGGATATGTCTCAGGTCGGGGAAGGGTATGTGGACTGCCCTGTAAACATCCAAGAGTCATTTCAAACAACACTATGACTGACCAGGGCACCAGATTTGAGTTCAATTTGTGAACTGTTCATACCAATAGAATTTACTTTAATTATTTTGAGAGACATAAAATTTGCCATGATATAAGCAAAAAAGTTTATGGCTACAGCATCAAAAAGTCACAAGGCCACAAAATCCACTTGGTGAGCTCATAAAAACCACAGGCCCCAATTTTCCTAATGCCTCTATCCCCTCTATATCTCATACACAGCTTTGTTGTTCTATAACCTTCTACAAGTTCCTAGGCTTGAAATATCTGCCTACCACAACAACCTTGGCTTTTTTATTAAAAGATGCCCATTAAAATGAAAAAACAAACAACAGCAAAAAAGAAAAGAAAAACAACTAGCTGAGGAAATTGGGGTTTTGAAGACGTACAATCTAATTTCCACTTACTAGCTGTGTGACTCTGAGGTCCAGAGAGTCACAGATTTACTCAATGTCTGCATTTTTAAAAATGGAGCCAGTGTGACTTTGTGATCGCACAAAGATGCTGTAAATGTGAAATGAGTTCGCAGGTGTAAAAAATGTTTGGAAACTACAAAGTACTATACAATTTATTGTATATAGAATTTTGAGAAAGTATATATAAGGTATGACCAAAGTTTGTTTATGAGGTGGTAGAAAGACTTAAAATTTCTAAGGTAAATGGGTGGCTCTGGGCGCAGTATCTGAAGAGAGAGGCACCCGGTGGACTCTGAATTTTGCTATCTCCTCTCTTGCCAACTTTGTAATTATTTATGGAGAGATGGAAGGGGAATAGAGTTAGAATACTGAGGGGACCTAAGTATTTTATTACTACAAAAATAAATCTTCACGCCGGGTGTGGTGGCTCATGCCTGTAATCCAAGCACTTTGGGAGGCCGAGGCAGGCAGATCACTTGAGGCCAGGAGTTCAAGACCAGTCTGGGCAACATGGTGAAACCCCATCTCTACTAAAAATACAAAAATTAGGCAAGGTCCCAGCTACTTGGGAGGCTCCTGAGCTGAGGGAGCAAGGGAGAAATGCACACCCTTGCCATCTGTTATTCCACAGCACGTGAGAAATGGGTCGGCGGGGGCCACTCAGATATGTTTCTGGGAGAAAAGTTTCCAGGCCATAAAAACCACATCTGGAGTTCATTAGCTCCGTAACAGTGTCATAAATGAAAAGGGCAGTGCCCAGGAGGTGAAAGGCAGAGGCCAGCACTGGGCAGTCTTTCCAGGGAGCATTGCAGATGGAGTGGTGTGGGGAACTCTCTTGCCTCAGTGGAGGGTGTGGAGAGGTAGGTGGGCCAAGTACAAGGGTGGGGAAGATATGTTTCCTAATGTATCCCCAGATCTCAGTCCCCACAGCCAGTCTGGCATCACTCAGCCCTACGGAATCCATTCTCATTGTAATTTCATCAGCTGGACCATTATCCTGCCAGAGCATCACATGAATGTTAAACAAAAAAAAAAGTCAGGCAAACTGCACATCATTAGAATTGCCAGGTTCCTACCCCAGTGATATTTAAATAGGAGTGGGTTTTTCTTTAAGAAAGGCATACAATTGAGGATGCTGTCATGAATAATTCTAAGAGTAGAAATTATTACTTTCGCTTAGTTTATGAGGTGGAAATAGAATTAAGCATGACAATGCCCATATCTTTTGAACAAACTTTGACATTTATCTTTTTATTTAGGTTAGTAATGGATGACAATCCCTGACTCTGGGGAAGACCCAAGTATCCCCATAAGGCAGCTTTTCCTTCTCATTTTTTTTCCCCTAAAGGCAAATATGATCCCAGTTCTCCCAGAAAAACTCTCCCTTTTAGCGTTGGGGACAACCGCACCCTCCTAGGGCTCCCAGCCTACTTGGCTCAAGACAGGATCTCTTAGGAACCCAGGTGCATCCTAGTAGTAGCTCCAGTTACTGGCCAATTTACACCTTGTGGGTAATTAAGGGCATGGTGCCCTAAACTTTTACTTTTTTCATTTTTCCCTCGAGACAGGGTTTCAGTCTCTTGCTTAGGCTGGAGTACAGTGGCACCATCGTAGCTCACTGCAGTCTCAACCGTCCTCCCTCCCAAGCAATCCTCCCTCCTCAGCCTCCCGAGTAGTTGGGACCACAGGTGTATGCCACCATGCCCAGCTAATTCTGTTCATTTTTTTGTAGAGATGGGGCCTCACTATGTTGTCCAGGCTGGTCTCAAACTCCTGAACTCAAGTAATCCTCCCACCTTGTCCTCCCAAAGTGCTGGGATTACAGGCATAAACCTGGCCCCTAAATTTTATTTTCAAGGCAGCTATGATTCGACTCTCTGATCATCTGTTTTATTTTTTCCTTCCTCAATAAAAGGCACATTTAATCATCTCTGGTCATTTCTTAGCAGTAAAATCATTCAGGCAGGCTAAAGTAATAAGTTTTTTTTTTTCTTTTAAAGATGAGAGAGGGAGAGAGAGGTCGATGCTTAGTGACCACTTACATGACAGATGGGATTTTAGCTTCAGCCGTTCTGTTGAAGAAGAGAATGAGGGCATCTTTCTGCTGCTGTTTCTGTTGAAAGAGAAGTTAAGAATGTTAAGTGCCCCAGTCTGAGACTCTGGGATGAGTGGATCTAATTATTGCTCCTATGTGTTTTACAAATCTCAACCACCCGTCACCAGAGTTAGGAGACCCCGGTGAGACAATAATTCCCCTTTCACTTTCGCCAAATCAGAAGAATTGTCTGGGTCTGGTTTTGTCCTCAGAGACAGCATTAGAGCTACTCTGCCATTGTCCAAGAACTGTTGCAAGAATCCAAGAGGCAAGAAACATAAAAGCTCTTTGGAAAAGCATTTCAGGTAGGCATTTCACCATACACACCAAGCCCATGTGACCCACTGAAATGTGGCCTTGGTTAAGCATACCTATTTACCACAGCCTGGTGACAACTTAGATGTGACATTTCCCCAACTTGCTTTTTGCTTCCCTCTTTTCTTCTGCCAAGCTGTGACTACCTGACTTACAGAGCTTACCTCTGTCCAAGACTTACTTAATCAATTCCAATGGACCATGACTAGTCTATTTTACTATCACTTTATTTTACCTTATTTTTTATTTTTTTGAGATGAAGTCTCGCTCTGTCTTGCCCAGGCTGGAGTGCAGTGGCGCGATCTCGGCTCACTGCAGCCTCTGCCTCCCAGGTTCAAGCGATTTTCCTGTCTCAGCCTCCAAGTAGCTGGGACTACAGGCACGTGCCACCATGCCCAGCTAATTTTGTATTTTTAGTAGAGACAGGGTTTCGCCATGTTGGCCAGGCTGGTCTCCAACTCCTGACCTCTGGTGATCTACTCACCTCGGCCTCCCAAAGTGCTGGGATTACAGGTGTGAGTCATTGTGCCTGGTCTATTTTAGTATCATTTTAAAACCATTATTCAGATGTTCTTGGTCTACCTCCCCCATAAGGTTATTAACTTCCCAGAAGAAGAAACGGTGTTTTCTTTAGGGTTTACATTTAAGTGACTCCTAATAAAGACTGCTAACACAGGAGATGCTCAAATCGTTTCATAATAATGTGAGATCACATTTACTATTGCTCTGGCCTCCCAGAGATCATATTCTTACCATCATCGGTAAGAGTGTCCCCCCAAAATTCATAATCTGAAACTTAATTTCCAGTGCAGTGGTGGTAGGAAGTGGGGCATCTGGGAGATGCTTAGGTCATGAGGACAGAGAGCCTGTTTGTTACTTCCACCCTCTTTGAAACAGAGACTGGGCCCGCACTAGACACTGAATCTGCTGGCCACTTGACCTTGAACTTCGCAGCCCCTAAAACTGTGAGCAGTATGTTTCTGTTTATAGATGACTCAGTCTAAAGTATTTTGTTACAGCACAAATGGACCAAGACAGGTGGCCATCTCCTTCCACCAGCAAGCACGGTTTTACAGGTGGACCCTCTTCTTGTGCCTGGCCTCTGTAAGATCTGACTGACAGGACAGCTTCCCCAGGGAACAAAGACATGATTCAACAGCAATAACATCTATAGCCTTGAACTTGTCATTCTTGAGATCTCAATAACTCAGGAAAGCAACCACAGCCAGACTGTACCTAAAACTAACAACCATGGATGGAGGAAAAAGCTGTCTGGTTAAAACAGCTTCTTGGCTTTGGGGTTGTTTTTATTGTTTTTGAGACAGGGTCTTGCTCTGCCACCCAGGCTGGACACGATCATGGCTCACTGCAGCCTCAGCCTCTTGGGCTGATCCTCCCACATCAGCCTCCCAAGTAACTGGGACTAAAGGTGTGCACCACCACACCAGCTTTTTAAAAATTTGTTTGTAGAGACAGGATCTCACTATGTTTTTCAGATTGGTCTCAAACTCTTGGGCTCAAGTAATCCTCCCATCTCGGCCTCTTACAAGTGCTGGGATTATAGGCATGAGCCACTGCACCTGGCCAGCTTCTTAGCTTTGAATGATGTCTTTCCTCTAGGATTTTACCAGCAAAAAGAAAGATGCTGAGGAACCACAGGAAGCTGTGGGGTCACTGATTTAGACCATAGATCCCTTTCATATCCTACATGTGTCTTGGCAGTGGCAGCCACCTATCCTATTTTATATCAGGCTCTGGAAACATACACAACTTTTCACCTGTGGCTAGTGAGCTCAGATTTCATGAAATCCATTTATGGACCTCTAAGGGCCCCCAGCAGCAGGCTAGTCCTCCAACCCAATGCAGTTTCTAGTAGCCAAAGGGGCAGGGCAGGCTTACATATGATGCCCTCACTCGCAGCATGTGTGCCTCCATCAGACTGTACCCCATTCGGTCCCCCTCTACAGTTTTACTCCTGTGTCCTTCAGAGACAGCCTACCCCTCTCACCCACACTCACTCATGCCACACTCCCTAATAAGAAAGAAAGAGCGCAAAACAAACAGATGGAAAACTGCCGAGAAGCACTTTCAGGAATCTTGCCCTAACATTTAGCACCTAGAGTTGATGAGAGTGTGAAGAAACAAACACTATTATACATGACTGGTGGGATGGTACACTGGGCTAGCCCTTTTGGGAATGATACAGCAAAACGGACCAACCCCCTTTAAAATATGCCAAAACCCCATCATCCAGCAACTTACTCCTTAAAAATGATTCTCATTATAAAATCACATGTGCACAAATTTCTATGTAAGCTACTTTTTCAGTACAGTATTACTCAGAATAGTGAGCAATTGAAAATAACTTAAAGGCCCAACAAAAACGATCCACGGAATTATAGCCATGTGAGAAAACACTACGCAGTCTTTAAATGTAACGGTTTTGTTGTTGTTGTTGTTGTTGTTTTTTCTGAGACAAGGTCTCTCTCTGTCAGACTGGAACGCAGTGGCACAATCACAGCTCACCTCAGCCCCAAACTCCCAGGCTCAGGTGATCCTCCCACCTCAACCCCCTACCCGAGTAGCTGGGACTTCCCACCTCAGCCTCCCACCAGAGTAGCTGGGACTACAGGTACACACTACCACGTCCAGCTAATTTTTTTGTATTTTTTGTAGAGACAGGGTTTTGCCATGTTGTCCAGGCTGGTATCAATCTCGTGGGTTCAAGTGATCCTCCTGCCTCGGCCTCCCAAAATGTTGGGATTACAGGAGTGAGCCAGCGCACCTGGCTAAATATTATGTTTTAAGAGAATATTTAACAACATGGAAAAGTCTTCATAAGTCAGTAACCTGTTTTCCTTCCCACTTGACGTGTTTGTATGATCCCAGTTCTGCTTTTAAAATATACGTATTGCTTATTGCATATATAAAATATATTTTATATATATTTATATGCAGATATACAAAATATATCTTAAAGCAACATATACACACATAATTATAGAAAAATACTCAAATTATATATGCCAAAATTATGGTTGTATAAAAGATGATTCTTTTTTATAGTATAGTAATAAAAATAACAACTAACTCTCATATACCACTTATTATGGGTCAAGCAGTGTTCTAAGAACTAAGCATGCATTAACTCATTTAATAATTAGCATTGCTATAAGGGAGGCACTATTATCACCACTGCACAGATTAGGAAACTGAGGCAAAAAAAGTCAAGTGAGTATACTTGTCACACTGCTACTAAATGGTAGAACCAGAATTTGTAGCACTTAAAAGTGCAGGCTCTGAGGCTCAAATACCTGGGCTGATGGTGAGAATTTAATGACCCAATACACGTAAAGCACCATGCCCAGCACATAGCAAGTATTCAATAAATGTTACTGATTTTAAGTATTTTTCTTTATTTTTCAGATTTTATACAATGGATATCTATTGTATTAATACTTTTAATGTGGGAGAATTCAAAAGCTTTAGCTTTAAAAAAAACTCCCCCAAACTATGCAGACATAATACTCTCTATTCATGATCTTACTTCTTTTGCCAGCCACTGGCCAGGAAATTTTAAATAACCTGCAATCTTTGTTCCTGACTAGACCTTAATTAAATTAGATCCAATGGAGTTTTTAAATTTTTCTACATCGGATATTTGAGTGGATTATCAAATGGCAAGGGTGAACTGATATTGTCACCAGGAAATCTGTATGGACTTGTTCCATTTCTCTGCTCCTGGTCTTGAGGACGAAAAAATGGCTTTAGACAAAAGATGACCACAGTCAGCTTTCCTTAGCCTGCGAAGCGAAATCCATTATTTCAGCTGAAAAAATGAGAAAAGGCTTTCATTATACATTACATTCTATAAATTGGCTCCTTCACCTCGGCTCCTGTGATATAAAGTTTTTTAAGAAATGTATTCTTCCAGATGGAAAGGTGTGAAGGAACAAAGAAAGAATCAATTCTCGACAGGCAGGTCAGCAGTGCTTGGCTGGAGTCACCATGATTTGCAAAACTGCAAGGAAACTTGGGACTAAAAAGTAACTTAAAAAACTGGGGGCAGTGGAGAGAGGGGACTTTCTTTTTTTTTTTTTTTTTGAGACGGAGTCCAGCTCTGTCGCCCAGGCTGGAGTGTAGTGGCCGGATCTCAGCTCACTGCAAGCTCTGCCTCCCGGGTTTACGCCATTCTCCTGCCTCAGCCTCCCCAGCAGCTGGGACCACAGGCGCCCGCCACCTCGCCCGGCTAGTTTTTTTTTTTGTATTTTTTAGTAGAAATGGGGTTTCACCGTGTTAGCCAGGTTGGTCTCGATCTCCTGACTTCGCGATCCGCCTGTCTCGGCCTCCCAAAGTGCTGGGATTACAGGCTTGAGCCACCGCGCCCGGCCGACAGAGGGGACTTTCTATAGATCTATAGGGCCTCCTTATTCGACTAAAACCATAAAAAAAAAACAAAAAACATAATTCCCCATTTTAACCCTTCCAACTCAGGATTTCATAGCTGGCCAGGGTTTGGAAGACATGCCTGTGGTCATGTAGTCCAGCCTCCAGCTGATGCTGACTCTTTCCTGAAGTAAGTTACAGCAATGCTCCTGATTAGATCCATGGTTTAGAAATGCACCAAATCAATGGCTTTAGAAATCCAAAGCTTCTGATGGCCCGAAGCACAAAGCACATACATCTGTTTTCTACTTGGATTTTCCATTATAAAAATGGATTTATATTAAGACACAAAAAGGCAGCAAGTTCTTAAGGAATTATTATCTGAAAGAATGTAGTGACTGGCTTCAGCCATCACACGGAAGGTAATCTGTACCAACTCAATTTCTATCTTTCAGGGATGCACATTTAATTTTCCTAAGACTCCAAGGAAGCAGACAGCAACTCCCCAGTGCTGAACTGAGAAGAGCTCTGGGCTCTTTCTCAGCTGGATTCTTGAAGAGTGATGCTGCAATTTAGGCTTCATTTTCATCATCTGCAAAATGGAGTTAAGACTGCAGTGTTTACAAAGCAAGGAGGATAATCACTCAACAGGGAGGATTCTAGGCAACCGGCACTACTCTTATGTACTTTTTTTTTTTTTTTCTTTTTTTGAGAAAGAGTCTCACTGTCGCCCAGGCTGGAGTGCAGTGGCGCGATCTCGGCTCACTGCAAGCTCTGCCTCCCAGGTTCATGCCATTCTCCTGCCTCAGCCTCCCGAGTAACTGGGACCACAGGCACCCGCCACCACACCCGGCTAATTTTTTGTAGTTTTAGTAGAGACAGAGTTTCACCGTGTTAGCCAGGATGGTCTCGATCTCCTGACCTTGTGATCTGCCCACCTCAGCCTCCCAAAGTGCTGGGACTACAGGCGTGAGCCACCGCGCCGGGCCCCTTATGTACTTTTCCACAACCAAAAGGGAGTTGTGGCTCCATTTCTAAGCAAGAAAATATGAAAATATCCCCCAAAATACCGGATTTGTATAGCTACCTAAAGTTATGAAACACCTAACATTCCTAAGTTAATTTCATAGCATCACCAACAAGCTCAGAAATCAAACTTTCAGGTGGCATCTGAAACCATCTTTGAAAAGAGCCACTCCCTTTACTTGAAGAACTATAGAAGTTGGCAGAAGTTTACAAAATGCTTTCAAATCTTGTTGCACTAAGTACAAAATTTCTACTGCTTTTCTTTTTTTTTCTTTTTGGCCATACTACACAATTCACAGTTGTGTTTTAACAAGCTAATGTGCTTTTCCTCCTTAATTCAAATGCCCACTAATTGCTTCTTCAGGTGTCTACCTTGGCTGTTCTGGAACTGGTTCAGGAGCTGAACCAGGTATTGGTGAGGGTGTTCTCTGGGGAATCTCATGAAACACTAACAGACTTACTTCCATCTCACACACACAAGGAACAACTTCGCTGGCAAAAAAAAAAAACATAACATTTTATAAATATTTAGATCTTTGCATCTAAAAATATTGCATGTCTCAATTTTTCCATTTATACATTTGCTATACCAGTTCATTTGTTTTGTCTGGTAGAGTTCACCAGTAGACAAAAGTTATTGTTTAAGAAAAAGTTATAAGAAAAAACTTCAAATTGAGAAAAAATATTCTACTCATTGCATTTTTATCTCTAAAAATAAACAAAAGACCACCAAGATTGATTTTAGTGACAAAGCTTCCTGGTTTTACTCATGGTTCCACTGAAATATAACACTGGTCTATACGTTCACATCAATGTTGTTTAACTTTGTTTGAAAACTCCACAGTAAAGAGATGATGCCTGCTCACTTACTCCAGACCATCCAGATTATTACATATAATACAGCATAAATTCAATACAGCTTGACATTTTGCCAGTGCATCCTCTATCCTGCCGTTTCTTCAAAGTTATCAATGAATCTTGCTCATCACATGGTAAAATAACATGAAAAACAGGCATTCTGTCTCTTGTCATTCTTACTTATTTTGTAACTTCCCAGAAGGCTGAGATCTATGTCTAAATATCTTTATATGGGGTAATATCAAGCCCAGCGAATGCTTCATGATGTTGAAAAATATCAATGACTGTTATTTTCTTGGTAATGCAAATTATAAGGTTTTATCTAAGAGGACAGAAACAGAGCTGGTGGAGATTATAGCACTTAGCACAGTATGACACTAAAGACAGAAATAAAATAAAAGTGTTTGAAAAGATAAAACCATCATAGTGAAAAGAGTCCTAAAATATAGGGGCAAGAGGCTTGGTTCCAACCTCAGCTCTGCGGTGGAGCAGCTGAGAGACCCTGGCAAACTGCAATCTCTGTGAGCCTCAGTTTCCCTCTCTGTAAAAGGGGGATGCCAACTTCCTGCTAACCATAAATGCCTGTAATAGGGATTTAAAAGGTTAGGAGGATTTGAAAACTCTATTTTGTTATATGAACGTTGACTTATTATTTTGACTAACACAAATGACACAGTATGGTTAAAGGATTAACATATGTATCAAATATGTTAGGACTAATTTTCTAACAACTGTTACTAGACTGAGGCATTCTCAAAATATAGTGGACATAATTTCCACATTCTTTGAGGGATTCGGAATATTGATCACCACCCTGCTGTTGCCTGTGCTTATCTTTATGGCCATCCATCAACAGCGATTTATACAAGTATAAAACCACAAATTAATAAGGGATTTTTCAAAACTGACTTAGGTATGCTGAGGAATGAAATGGACTTGCTCTTCTTGTTTAGAGAAGAGGGAAAAGGTTACAGAAAGGAAAGCTGAGAGAACGCCGGGTCATTTTCAAGGGCCCCTCATGGAAAGGAATGCCTAGACACGTCTGCTTCCAAATCCGTCTCCAGCCCTGGACTCACAGTTTTGTCCTTGGTGGTCATTTCCATGGCTGCAGCATCCAGGGCAGCTCTGGTCCTGGCATTGATCCGTCCTGGGGCAATCACCACTATCTTGCGCTGCTTGGCAGGCAGCTGGGAAAGGACGTCAGACTTGAGGCGCCGCAGCATGACCGCTTCCTCCAGCAGAAGCTTCAGCTCTCCCAGGTTGGAGGAACCTGAGTAGTCCCACCCCCAAGGCATCTGCAGAGAACAAGACAGCGATAGCCCCGTGAGGCTCCTTTCAGGCCCAGTCCAACAGGGATGTGGGATCCTAGGAGGTCCCTCTTCTCACAACCACCCCTGGCTTAGCTCAGAGAATTTCAAGTGACTTATAAGGACAAATAAACCCCCAGTAAAACAAATGAGAAACGGAAAGGAAAAGAGAGAAAAAGTCAGGAATGCAGTGAGCAAAAACCACCTATCACGGCATTCTACCATTTGGCAGTGAGCTTTCTTTTCCAGCAGCAAATGCCAGAAGTCAAGCAATTGGATGTCCATTTTATTAAAAAACAAACAAAAAACTCGGCTTGTCAGACTATTCCTGTACACTAAATACTAAATCTTCCCTATGGCTTATCCTACAGAGTCTGTTGCACAATGTAATAAAATAATGTCAGTAACATCTTTATTTGATGAGACTTACGGGGATTTTAAAAACTGTTGTTCCTCAGTATGGACTACACCAGCACAAACAAGTACAATATAACAAAAGTAACTGCAGTGTTGTTGTTGATGGCAGCTGGGGTTGGCAGGAGGAGGCCACCACATAGGCTTCTGGCAGTCTGGCTGAGTGTCTAGGCAGTCCTTCATAAACATGGCCCCCCTTGCTGAGTAGCTCATGGGAGGCAGTGAGCTCAAATGTCCATTACCTGTCACACAGCTAGAGAAGACGTTACTGGCCAGGCACAGTGGCTCACACCTGTAATCCCAACACTCTGGGAGGCGAAGGCAGGCAGATCACTTGAGGTCAGGAGTTCGAGACCATCCTGGCCAACATGGCAAAACCCTATCTCTACTAAAAATACAAAAATTAGCTGGCGCGGCAGCATGCGCCTGTAATCCCAGCTACTGGGGAGGCTGAGGCAGGAGAATTGCTTGAATCTGGGAGGCAGAGGTTGCAGTGAGCTGAGATGGCGTCACTGCACTCCAATGTGGGCAACAGACCAAGACTCTGTCTCAAAAAAAAAAAAAAAAAAAGAAGCCATTACCATTAAATACCCTATCCTTCACCAACAATCTTACTGGAAATGGAACTGATTTCTACAATCTTGTAGAAAATCAGGGAGCTAGTGTGCCCGCTACTTTGTATTTTAAGGAGCTCATCTCCCCTCCTAGCTGATGAGCTAGTTACCTGAGGGTAGGGGCTAGGCTTTTCCATTATAGAGGGCTAGAGAGCCTAGCATAATAGTGGAGACAGAATAGGTGTCTCATAAACCTTTGCTAAATTGAGAGAAGAGATGGTCAAAGGTGGAGGAATAAAATGTTGTAAAGCTGTTTCTTCTTTTTAAAAAATACTCTGAAATCAACTGCAAATTCTCAGCAATGCCTTCGGACAGTTAGTGGTTTGCAAATGAGCTCAGCATGAAGTTCTCTTTTCAGTGGTTTCTTAATGCATGAAGCTGGCAAAAAAAAAAAAAAAAGCAGCCCTGGCTTCTGGGTTGCATTAAATAAAAACCATGCTGAGAACAAGTGGATATCATAATTAATTTGGATATTGCTATGGCTTAAATGTGTCTCCCAAATTTCACATGTTAGAAAAGTAATCCCCAAATTCATATGTTGATTGAACGTGGGGCCTTTGGGAGGTAATTAGGATTAGATAAGGTCATCATGGTGAGTCCCCCATGGTGGGACTGGTAGCTTTATAAGAAAAGGACCAGAGACCTGAGCTGATACACATGCTCTTGCTCTCTTCTCCATATGATGCCTTCTGCCATGTCATAAATACGAAGCAGCAAGAAGGCCCTCACTAGATGCCAGTGCCATGCTCTTGAACTTCCCAGTCTCCAGAACCATGAGCTAAATAAACCTCTATTCATTATAAGTTACTTAGTCTGTGGTATTTAGTTACAGCAACAGAAAACAGACTAAGACAGATATCATGCTCCTAGGTTCTAATACTGTTAGCTCTTAATCTTGTAGGTTAAAACTTAGTAATACCAAATAATTTGTTACTTTTTCTTTCTTTTTTTTTTGAGACAGAGTCTTACTCTGTCACCCAGGCTGGAGTGCAGTGGCATGATCTTGGCTCACTGCAACCTCCGCCTCCTGGGTTCAAGCGATTCTTGTGCCTCAGCCTCCAGAGCAGCTGGGACTACAGGTGTGTACCACTGCATGTGGCAAAGATTTTAAACTGGACTTTGGGATAGTCACAATCCAACAAGTTTTTATTGAAAAATTACCACATACCAGGCACTGGGCTAGGTTGAAAGAAGGATGTGAAGATGAGGAGGAAGGCATTCTTTGCTGTACTGGGGAGGTGTATCGAGAAGGCAGGAAAAGGAGAATTCAAAGTTAATGCCTTAGTTTCTGGCAGGAGAAACTACTGAGGAGATGCTGGCCTAAGATTGGGAACATAGGAAGGGACAGTTTGGGGAGGAAAGGCAATGAATTTTATCTTCAGCCCCTTTCATTCACTAGGTTCTAATACTGTTAGCTCTTAATCTTGTAGGTTAAAACGTAGTAATACCAAATAATTTGTTACTTTTTCTTTCTTTTTTTTTTTTTGAGACAGAGTCTTACTCTGTCACCCAGGCTGGAGTGCAGTGAATAATGAACATTATTATGCCATGGGCCCAGATAGTCAAGAAAGAGAAGATCCTTTTTAGAAAGTGGACTGTTTGCAAATAGGACAGAAATCCAAATCATACATGAAGAGTTTTGAGGCACCATGAAAACTATATAGCATCAATCTAATCTGGATTGATCTACAGGGAAAATGAATTAAATATATGATTAAAGAAGTATATGGCTTTTAAACACATTTAACAATTGGGAAATTTCCTGCCTCAATAACCAGCTAAAAATAGTTTGCAATTAACTATTCTAAGCACTACAATTTACATTATAAGTACTTTGTTTGAATGTAAGTGGATATTTTTAAAGTACTTGAAAACTCTTTTTCTTCTTTTAAAAATTTAAAAAATAAGGCAGACACTCTTATTTATATCATGTATTTGCACAGCAAGGCTTTTCCCTCATAGATGGGTGGTCCCCTCATAGATGGCTTGTAGGATAAGTTGCAGCCATTTCTCCAAAGTGTCAATACATTTGTGGCTGATCACAAAACAAGAATCCCTAAGGTCTGAATTAATGTGGTTTTAAAAACAAAGATTCCATGGCAATGCATTTGTGTTTAAAGGGCTTCCTTGCCATTTTGGGAGAGCATTTTTGCGGTGCTGGCTATAGGTCCTGAGGTGCCTGCTCCACTGGCATTGCACTCACAGAGCCTATCCAAGGCAGTTTGGGATCAGACTCCCCAGTCTACCTTTATCTTTTTTTTTTTTTTTTCTTTTGGCACAGGAAAGAATTTCCCATCTTTACTTCATATTCTTCCCATGCCAGGAGGAAGCCCTTACCCCATCACCTACTTCTTCCCTCTGCCTGGGGCCTCAGCCTCACTCCTAGCTCACGTCAGTGCCAGCATCTTCTCCAGGGCCAGCACTTGACATGGACTTTCCTTTTATAGCTCCAGCAGTGTGCCTCATGCAGAGCTGTGACCCTGGGCAAGAGGGCAGCCGGCTCTCAGAGCTCCACACACCTATACATCAGCCACTGGTCCCTTTACTGGAAAACGATGACTTGGGATCACCATAACCATTAAAACTAGACTTAAAGGGTAAGATGACCATTTTCCTCTTACCACTGAGGACATTCCAAAGCCATAGTAAGAAACAGAAGGACTGAAATCCATTTCCTTGGCCAGTGCTCTTCTGATCACATCATGGCCAGAGAGAAGGAAGAGAAAGGTAAGTGTCAAAATCAGGGTGAGAAATGGGTGGGCTGGGAGGGAAGAGATAATAAATACCCGCTTGGCATCACAGTAGCGAAGTCCAAAGGCATGAAACTGGGGGAAGAACGTTGGCTTGACTGCGATGATCTGCGTGTAGAGTTCTGCGGGCCGGGACATGGCTGGTGTGCCCGACAACAGGATCACCCTCTTGGCAACCTAACAGACAAACAGCCAAAGGTGCTCTGAACACAGGGAGGAGCACACAGGAAATGTTCAAAATGCCCCAGTGATGGAGGAGCTGGATGCCCAGGGTGTTGCAAGAACCTAAAGGCATTGCCAATGCAAGCAGTTAGATGGCATCTCCTTTTCTTTAAATCCTCCCTGCCTGACCTCTGCTGAGCTCTATCCTAGTACTTAACATATTACATTGAATTATAACTTTTCTGTCTCCCTTGTTAGATTGCAAGCCTCCTGAGATAAGGACTGGGCTGTATTCACCTTTATTTTCTGTGGCATATGCCTGACACCAAGTAACCAATAAATGTTCACTGTATGCTGCAAAAAAATTCACAAGGAAGCTAATTAGTATCCTAGGGAACACAGAGTAAACTCAAAGATTCCAGCATTGGACAGGAAGTGGGAGAAGACAGTGGCAGGTCTGAATTTCCTCCAGAGTGAATCTGTGACATGCAAGTTGAACTTAGATAATGACAATTACAATCAGCCCTCTCCCATTCCCAAGAGGAAGTGTCAGGGGTTGCCAATGTATACGTCTCCATGTGACTTTCTTTAAAGGAAAATAAGGCCTTTACTAACTCAGCTTCACAATGCTTCAAGCCTACCCTGACTCAGGCTCATTTTGCAGTTATTAATAACAAGAAGGCCGGGCGCGGTGGCTCAAGCCTGTAATCCCAGCACTTTGGGAGGCCGAGACGGGCGGATCACGAGGTCAGGAGATCGAGACCATCCTGGCTAACACGGTGAAACCCCGTCTCTACTAAAAAATACAAAAAACTAGCCGGGCGAGGTTGGCGGGCGCCTGTAGTCCCAACTACTCGGGAGGCTGAGGCAGGAGAATGGCGTAAATCCGGGAGGTGGAGCTTGCAGTGAGCTGAGATCCGGCCACTGCACTCCAGCCTGGGTGACAGAGCGAGACTCCGTCTCAAAAAAAAAAAAAAAAAAAAAAAATAACAAGAACCTTAAAAGGTGATACTTGGTTCCATTCTCCCTAAACTCAGCCCAGATCTGCAGCAGCCTGCTTAGCATGGGCAAGATGGGAAAAAATAGTTGGTCAAC
The DNA here is from genome assembly GCF_002776525.5 of Piliocolobus tephrosceles. Classification (NCBI taxonomy): domain Eukaryota; kingdom Metazoa; phylum Chordata; class Mammalia; order Primates; family Cercopithecidae; genus Piliocolobus; species Piliocolobus tephrosceles. Next base: position 102,918,564 of record NC_045444.1, on the reverse strand, counting down.
AGCAATGACAGATTCCAAGTTCCTCACTACCAAGACACCAACCTGACCCATGGGGATTAGACCTAAAGATCCCACTTCCTATTATTAAGATGGGAAAGATGGTAAGAAAAAAAAAAAAAAAGGAGACACTTCCTACTGTGTTAGAACATAGAATCACTACAAATTACTGGAGGTAAAATTCACTTCAGCTCTGGGAAGGGACCCTACCATGGAGCTCAGTTGTCTAGAAACAGCTTGTTAACCACTGTAACCTTGAGTTAATGACAGTAATACAAGGCAATTCCATGTAATAAATCACCTAGGACAATAAATTATGTTTACAGATGGATACACTGCCTCATAAAAAAAATAAAGGTGCAACAGTGAAAAGAAAAATCATTCTTTATAAATATACAATATATACAATTATCAAAACGCATTTGTGCCCTCACAGCAGTCGCCAATATCTAATTCCATTATGATGGGAGAGCTATGAATGTCTCCAGCTATAATTTTCCACAGTTCAATTACCTAGGCCTTCTAATTTCCTGCACGGTTTAAGGCAGACTCATTAAAATAACAATGAGCTGACGTTGGTAGCATCTCTTGCCTTGGCTTTAAGATCATTTCAATGAAAAAGGGAAAATGAAAAGTTTTATCAATAAGAGAAAATCTCCTCATCACCCCAAACCTATTCTTCATGTCGCTGTGCTGGCCTGGGGATGGAGCCAGGGCAAAAACAGTTCATGGATCAGATGATGGAAATTAACTCCGGGGTCTTCTGTCAGATATTTATAGGATATAGTTAGTATTGAATCGCTTCTCCTATACACTCCCCAGACTAGAGAGTGATGGGAGCATTGCAAAGGGGTGTTTGTGGGCCTCAAAAAGGCAGAGGCAGCATTACAAAAAAAGAAAAAGACCAGCTTTGAAAAGAACCCAGAATGGCATCTCGTCTGTAATGGCGTGATTTGGCCTGCTCCCTGCTCAGTCCCCAACATGTGTGTATGTCATCACTATCACCCATAAGGGCTTTAACACATGCCCAGCTGCAAAGGTGTCATATGTCACCCTCTACTTCTGAAAACTCCCAAATCTAGGAAAACATAAATCTATAAAACTACAGAAATCAACACTAAATTGAACAGTTTACAGTGAACTCCCATGGCTAAGGGAGAAAAGCAACACCTGATTAATCTACGATAGAACAATGTAAAAAAATACTTTCTGTGTGGTGTTAAAAAGATAATGTGATTCACATGTGCAGACACTGTTGGGGTCAGATGACCCTCAAAGACAGGCTTCGTTTCTTCATGGGCTGGGGGTGGGAAAGTCCTGCAGAATAGATTGAGTTAGTGTATATATAATTCGCCACAGAGAGTTCAATGTAGTAATTGAAAGTGGATAAACTATACATAGTTGTAAAATTAAGAGCTGGCTGGGCATGGTGGCTCACGCCTGTAGTCCCAGCACTTTGGGAGGCTGAGGCAGGCAGATCACTTGAGGTCAGGAGTTCGAGACAAGCCTGGCCAACATGGTGAAACCCTGCCTCTACTAAAAATACAAAATTAGCCAGGTGCAGTGGTGCACACCTGTAATCCCACTACTTGGGAGGCTGAGGCAGGAGAATCGCTTGAGCAGGGGAGGCAGAGGTTGCAGTGAGCTGAGATCATGCCATTGTACTCCAGCCTGGGTGACAAGAATGAAACTCCGTCTCAAAAAAATATAAAATAAAATTAAGAGCCAAGAGAATGTACTACTGTAGAGAAAAGAGCTGAAGTCTTAAGTTTATATAAGAAGCAGTTCAGAAATTCTTCATCACTTTATGTTATCTCTTTTTTTTTTTCCCAACTGAGCCAGTAACTCACTTTACTGAATTATTCTGATGGGCTGTAATATATTTCACCAAAACCCCAGACTAGGAAAACAAAGCTCAGTCTAGTCTTATAACCAGAATTATTCCTAATGGTACCCTAAATAAATTTACACAATACCATATATTCAATGTAGAAATAAGACATGAAGAAGGCAGGTAACATCAAAGAGAAGGTCAAGTCCACACTGCTGGAAAGTCCATACTCAGTAACCCTGATGTGGCAGAGACATTGAAGCTGTGTTTTAATTAGTTCAGAGGTCATTATACAATCTTCAAAAATAAGGATAGTGGCAAGCACAGTCTGGGGACAAGTGACCAAAAGTACACAGATCAAGAATAAATGTGGGATCACAGTCACCATCCAAGGAGCAACAAAAGAGACACCTGTAGTTAAATCGAAAGTCTAAGAGCAAAAGGAAAAGCTCAACGTTCAGGAGAAACCCAGTGCTTGGAGTCAGGGAAGGAGACCGCAGGTGTATTCTTTACTCCTGAGTGGTGCCCCCCAAAACAAACCAGGACAAACCAAGAAAACAGCATAATTATGGC
>NC_045444.1:102875586-102916153 GCF_002776525.5 Piliocolobus tephrosceles | reverse complement strand
CCCCCAAAACAAACCAGGACAAACCAAGAAAACAGCATAATTATGGCCACTGCTGACTAGAGGCTGCCCTAGGCACTGGCAGAAGGCCACCTACCACTCAGTGATACTTTATACATGGCCTCTGAATCTCTGGTCAGGTCCGCTTATTTCACATAAACGGTTCCCTCTAGGTTCTAGCCTATGTTCTAAAAGACGCAAAGTTCTAGTCACAAATCTGAATAGTACTAACCTTAACTAAACTAATTTGCTATGATAACCATAATGCCTTCAAGCTAAATGAGTATTACTGCTCTAACATAAATGAAATTATAATGCCACATATAAGGCAGTTCTTGGGTAAGAACAGACAGAATGAAGACAGTGACTGCATGTACATTGGTCCAAAAATACCAAAATATTATAATGAGAATACATCGAATGGTATAATTACAGCTGATAAAAGTTATGCCATTCCAAGCTTTTTTCTTTTCTTTCTTTTCTTTTCTTTTCTTTCTTTTTTTTTTTTTTTTTTTTGAGACAGAGTATCACTCTGTCACCCAGGCTGGAGTGCAGTGACATGATCTCGGCTCACTGCAACCTCTACCTCCCAGGTTCGAGTGACCCTCCTGCCTCAGTCTCCCATATAGCTGGGATTACAGGTGCACACCACCATTCCCAGCTAATTTTGTAGAGATGGGTTTTACCATTTTGGCCAGGCCGTTCTCAAACTCTTAACCTCAAGTGATCTGCCCACCTCAGCTTCCGAAAGTGGTGGGATTATAGACATGAGCCACTGTGCCTGGCCTAAGGTAGATTTTTTTTACTCTGGAAAAGACAGTCTATTTTACCATAGGTTTCAAACTCTAATAATTTCCTTTTTAAGTCTGATTATGTAATGAAAGTGAGGAAATAAATGAGAATGATTGGACCCCGGGGGACTTCTATAGCCTCATCACACTAGGGGAGAAAACAGCATCTGCCAGCTAACACTGCTCTCCCCTCTGGCCTGATAGGCAAAAAGTCATCTCAGACACAGAGGGATTGCATTTTCTACTCTCCACTTCTCTATCATATGAAAAAATGGTCATTGCAATATTGCATGTAATAGCTGCAATTTGGTTACAAATCCATCAAAAGAGAACAGATGATACATATTATGATAAATTTATCCAATAGAATGCTATTTGCAAGAATGCGGTAGAAGTCATTTGGAACCATATGGAATGATTTTCAAGATACATTATTAAGGGGATAAAGACAAGTGTAAAACAATGGTGGTAAAACACTCTAAGGAGGCAGAAAGGAAACACACACATTCGTACTTCCATAGATGCAGGCTGTTTTATGGAAGCAAACCTAAAAACTGGTAACTATAGCTGCCTTTGGGGAAAGAGATGGGGACTAGGGATCCAGAGGGGTTGAAAGACTTACTTTTCACTGTCCATCCTTTTGTATCATTTGAATTTTTTTTTTGAGACACAGTCTCGCTCTGATGCCCAGGCTGGAGTGTAGTGGTGCGATCTCGGCTCAGGGTAACCTCCACCTCCCAGGTTCAAGTGATTCTCCCGCCTTAGCCTCCTGAGTAGCTGGGATTACAGGCAGGTGCCAGCATGCCTGGCTCATTTTTGCATTTTTGGTAAAGATGGGGTTTCGCCATTTTGGCCAGGCTGATCTCAAACTCCTGACCTCAGGTGATCCTCCTGCTACAGACCTCCCCAAGTGTTAGGATTACAGGCATGAGCCACTGCGCCTGGCGCCATTTGAATTTATCATCTATTTAAACTACTTAATTACAAAGGAAAAAGAAAAAAGCCTTATACATTTTAGCTACTATCTCATCTAGCCAATCAACAGAGATATAAAAAGTACTCTCTACTTACAGAAAAAGAGAAACAGCTGCTTATTAGGACAGAATGGTAGGATTCTGGCAGCCTTTCCCTTTAAAAAATTTTTAATTTTGTTATTATACTAGTTTAACGATAAAAGCCAGTGTAAACAAAAGACAACTAAACTAAACCAAAAAACCCCCCCACACCCCTCACTGTTCAAAAGAGTGCCGATAATCCTGAGGGCTGGAGTCATGCGGGAAAAAAAAGCCTCTGATTGAAGACTGAATGGGAGTGAAGACTGTTATGCCTGGCCAGACTGGACTTCAGAGGCCTCCCCCAAAAAGGTCAAATGCAAACTGACCTGGCAATTCTGATTGTAGGAATTTGTCCTAATAGGATAAATATGCAAGGTACATGCAGATGATGTTCACTTGCAGAATTATTTATAACAGCAAAAATGGAAAACAACCACATATCTGACACTGAGGATTAAATTATGGGATGTGTCTCTACTATGTAAATGCTCCATAGTTATTGAAAAATGATGATTTTGCCCAATAATTGACACGCCGGAAAAATAAGCTGTTAACAGTGGCTTTTTCTGTTGCAGGGATTAAAGGTAATTTTAACTTTGTTCTTTTTAGCTTCTATCATGTCTGCTTTCATATATTTATATATAAAAATAGATCTACCTCATTTAGGATTAGTAGCCACAGCAAACAGTGCTGTGGGGGACGAAAAACATCACATTTCCCAGGGGATGGTGACACCAGTTTCTTACAATCTAACACGTCCTCTCTCTGCTGACTCAAAGGCCACATTTTCTAGACATGATCTGGCCCTGCTATCCAACAAACTGTATGATTTAATCTTAACACCTCATTATGCCTATTTGCTGAAAATATGCTCGTAATATTAATTATCAGAATATAGTTCTAAGAGATGTTCACATTAGAGGAACAATCAAGTGGCATTAAATTAGGTCCTTATGCGGCTTTTCAAAGACATACTTTACTTTCTCCCAACTACCTTATTATTCCAAAAACATTTAGATTCATCTCCTTGTTTAGATTGGTGGTTCTCCATGGGGTTGGGAAGGGCAAGGTGGGTAGAGAGCGATTTGTCCTCCCCCAGAGGACATTCGGTAGCATCTGGAGACAATTTTGGTTGTCATGACTGGGGAGGAACTGCTGGCATCTAGTGGGTAGAGGCCACGGATGCTGCTAAACATCCTAAAATGCACAGGACAGCCCCCAACAACAGAGTCACCAGCCCAAAATGTCAACAGTGCCAAGGCTGAGACTCCAATCTAGATGAAAATACAATAGACAGAGATGAAAGGTTCGGTTAACAGAATAGCACAGAATGCTCCATCCCATTCCTTCACCCAGTCCTGCCACAGTCCAGCATTACATGAAGTCAATGTTGCAGAAGAGCGTGGCCTCAAGACACCTTCATACACACAGGCCATGTTCATGGGGCTTATTTTAAAATATTAATTCAACCAAGTTCTACAGCAAATGCAGAGTAGTACATATTAGTTAGCAGTTTAAAGATTTCTTTTAAACCTGTCACTTTGAAACATCCTCACGATATTAAAGAGGTATATGCTGCTTCCAAACGTCTGGATGAGAAGCACACATTTCAGAAACCACTATCTGGCTCAGCTTGCCCAGCTAGGCAATGACTACATTAACAAGTGGTTGCTAAGAAGCTTTCACATTATATCTTTAATGATAGAATCTATCTATTGTGCAATTTCTTTTGTCTAAACAATCAGGAGTAAAGATTTAATTTGGTTATGGCTGAAATACTGAAACCATAATACCAAAGCCTATTTTTTTTCCTACGGAAAGCATATTAAAGCCTCCCAAAAGAAAGGTCACCAACCTAGGAAAAACATTTTATTTAAGTGTGTCCATCAATGGCTCTCAGCATATAAATATTTATAGGTATTACTGGCAGAGAATCAAGGTTTTTTTTTTTTTTTTTGAGACAAGAGTCTTGCTCTGTCACCCAGGCTGGAGTTCAGTGGCGCAATCTCGGCTCACTGCAACCTCCACCTCTCAGGTTCAAGCAATTCTCCTGCCTCAGCTTCCTGAGTAGCTGGGATTACAGGTGTGCACCACCATGCCTGGCTCATTATTCTATTTTTAGTACAGATAGGATTTCATCTTGTTGCTCAGACTGGTCTCAAACTCCTGGCCTCAAGTGACCCACCTGCCTCGGCCTCCCAAAGTGCTGAGATTACAGGCGTGAGCCACCACCCCAGCAAAACCAAGCTTTTTCAGTAAAAGACTTTTATTCTTAGGTTTGGCACATGACATGACCCTGCCTTGGAAGATGTGTCATATTCCGTTATTCCTAAACACATGGAAACTTGAAATGAGTGGACACTTACATGTGTTTTGTGAGGAACTGGTAAGATTAATGCTCAAATGCTAAGCTTCATTAACATTTAGCGTATTTGTTTTCCCTAGTTTAGGTAAAAGTTAAAGCTTCTTTTAATCAATAAAAAGCTATAGTTTTAAAATGCTGATACAACACAAAGGTTGCTTTGAGCACAAGAAAAACACACACTTTGGTTAGCTCAGTCGAAACAAACCAAAGTGGATACCTCCAAAGTCATCTGTGATAAATTTCTAACTTGTTAGGAGAGAAAAGGCTACTTTTCTAATTGTACTTCCCCTTCTCTCTTCCAATAATAGGAAAAAAATCACCCTCCCCCGAAATGGAAGGAAATTTGGAGGCCTACCCTCTGTTGAGATGGGGGACCAAGAAACCAAACACAGACAGAAGAGAGAGACAGATGAAACACAGAGCCTGTACTGCACATCAGAACATGCTTAGATAAAGACTAGAATCTGCATCACATACCCACACCTGCCTGCTGTGAAGCCAGAACTCACACCCACCAAAGCACTCAGAGATGAGTTTAGGCCACCACAGGGAGGAATGTGGATGGCTGCCCCTTCTGTCAACCAAAGAGGCTCAGAGTAGCCACAGAAAACAGTATCAACTTTTAAAGCCCATCTCGGCTTTACCAGCACATCTCACTGACCCCGCCAGCCCTTGCTCAGTTCTGTTTGTATTAGGTTGATGCAAAAGTAATTACGGTTTTTTTTTTTTTTGCCATTACTTTCATGAATACAACTCATCTTCCGTGATTTCCAGCATCTTGACAGTTTTGCCACTACAAGTGACTTAAAAGACAGGCATTTTTTTCTAAGCTATTTGGTGGACAAGTTGCTAGAGGCTCTCCCTTGTCTAAGCAGGAAGCCAAAGGAGGATTCTGGAGTCCAGTGCCCACCCAGCCTCAAAGTCTTGACCTTCGAGAGACAAAGGCAGTACTACTGACTACCAGTACTGATTACTAGTTCCTTAGCAGGATGTTAGGAAGAAAGATGAAATTGGTACCACAGCCCTAAGTAGAGAGAGATATCCTAAGTCAACACCAAGTCATGACCATGGCCCACAGGTCTGTACCCCTGCTGGACTAGGACCACATGCAAGCCCGAGCAAAATATTACAGGATGCCAATGCTCAGTGGACTCGGTTCTCAGAAGTACTTACCTTTAGGACCGGCATAGCTGCTCGACAGCGGGCGGTCCTACTGTTTTTGAGGAAGTGAGATTCATCCTGAAAAGAAGCAACCACGTAAGTGAACAAGGTCCAATCCTGAGTGGACAGAAATAAGGGCCACTTTAGGCTTGACCCTGGCACGGCAAGTGCAAGGTGGACGCTCCCTTAGCACTTTCTCATTTAAGGAGATGGCTCAGTGGGCCTAGGTCAGGACCCAGGGTTCTGGTGGCAGCTTCTCTACTGCATTCTGAGCAAATTGCTTCATCTCTCTGGGGACAATTTTCCATCTATAAAGTGGGGTTCATGATTCCCTGCTCCACCCACCTCAGAGGCTGCTCAAAGAAACCACTAGAAGGTGGTTTGCTGCTTTGTAAGAGGCACCTCGCACCTGTGGAGCACTAGACCAAGTGCCCCATCGTGGGCCCTGCACTGATGCAAAGCTCTGGGGTGTCCAGCCCCTGCCCTCAGGGGCTCAGGGTGCAGGAAGGATGCCAGACACACTGACAAGCGATCAGGCTATATTATCAGTACCAAGGTGAGTGTAAACAAAACGCTGGGGAAACTGAGAAATGGAAAGACGACGATGTGATTCCCATCCTCAAGGAACTGCTATGTTTAGAACATGAAGTCTGATTAACCACTCTGCATTGGTGCATAATATATATATATGTTTATACATAGTTTGTTCTTCTTTATTCTTTTTTTTTCTTTTTGTTGCTTAAGCAAATATACAGTTGATCATATTTTCTAAAGCCAAATGAGTAACTAATACATGAGTATTTGAGTGGAAATTTTCTAGTTTGGTACAGTCAAATTCCTTGCTGTGTGACTGTAAACAACTACCTCTCTGTAGTGCCAATTTTGCTATTTGTAAAATGGGTACCATAGTTCCTTATGTATTAGGTTCCTGTGAGTCTTAAATGAGCGAACACATGTAAAGTCCTTAGCACAGCCCTGCCACTCAGTAAGCACTCAATGGTATCAGCCTTCCTATAGCTGGGATACCAGTGAGATCCCAACTGTGTCCTTAAAGATGATCTATAAGAAATTCCATTTCAGCTATCACGAGCAAAAAGGGCCACAAAAGCACAATAGAGGGGAGTGTGAAATAACCTTCAAAATGTCAAGACAGTATCTTGTCCAGAAAGCTGGAGTGCTATAGTCATATGCCTTTCTGATGATAAGCCCTCATTACAGTCAAGAAAAAGGTATTTGTGGAGAAAAAACACAGAGAGTATAGAGGATATGGAAGAGAATGGGCCCTTTCAACCAATAGGCAAAAATGTGCCAGTACTGGAACAAATCACAAAGAATGGCTGGAAACCGATGCCTCTTCTGAGAAGTGTGACACTTCAGAGCCATCACTCTGTTCTTTCCTACAACATTTCTCTGAAAGCGAGAGGACAGAGCTCTTACTTAACTGAAGAATAAACCAACAATGGTGGTAAGTGGCTTGCCAAAAAACTCATACGGCAGGTTAAGTGATGGGCCAGAAAGAGAAGAACATGAATTCTGAAAGCAGACGCAACCCAGCTTTAATCAATAACCTCCAACTCGCTAGCTTCGTGCCTATGGGCAAATTTATGTACCCACTCTCATTGCCAGTTTCATCAGCTGTGAAATGGATATTCACAAGGATAAAAGATAAAGCCTGCTCAGGGGCCACTGGGAAAATAGATGATTATTTGTCAGCAGCTAACACAAGGCAACAGTCAAGAATTGAAAGCATTATTCTTCCCACACACTCTAGAGCCATCCCCATCATCCTGGAAAACTTCTTACGTTTTCATTTCACACGTGTATGCTGACATCTTTCCTTTTCTTTTCTTTTTTTTTGAGATGGAGTCTTGCTCTGTTGCCCAGGCTGGAGTGCAGTGGCCGGATCTCAGCTCACTGCAAGCTCCGCCTCCCGGGTTTACGCCATTCTCCTGCCTCAGCCTCCCGAGTAGCTGGGACTACAGGTGCCCGCCACCTTGCCCAGCTAGTTTTTTGTATTTTTTAGTGGAGACGGGGTTTCACTGTGTTAGCCAGGATGGTCTCGATCTCCTGACCTCATGATCTGCCCGTCTCGGCCTCCCAAAGTGCTGGGATTACAGGCTTGAGCCACCGCACCCGGCAATGCTGACATCTTTTCAAAGCCACACTTGAATTTGTGCCAAACCAGAAATGACTCCCCCAAAGACTCATTACCTGTATCATTTTGCAAAACTATCAGTGCTCAAGTTTGCTTATGCTAAGAACACAGTGTGGTTCTCATGTCCAAAACATAATAAATAATAGATCCCCTGAGGTCAGTGACGGTATCTTCTCCTTCCTTTCTCTAAGCTCCCACAATATTTGTGTGAGCTACGTAAACGCACTGAGTACTGACAGAGATGGCTGGGTACCAAATCTGTCTAGAGATCCTCAGGAAGTATGTAAGGAGTTAAAAGTTGGAAAGCCTGTGTGTAATTGAAAGATACCTTGTCAAATCTGGAAGCGGGTCCAGTAAGATCTTCTTTGAAAAACAATTAGAGGCCAGGTGAGGTGGCTCACGCCTGTAATCCCAGTACTTTGGGAGGCCAAGGTGGGTGGATCACCTGAGGTCAGGAGTTCGAGACTAGCTTGGCCAACATGGTGAAATCCTGTCTGTACCAAAAATACAAAAATTAGCTGGGCATGGTGGCAGGTGCCTAAAATCCCAGCCACTCGGGGAGCTGAGGCAGGAGAATTGCTTAAACCCAGGAGGCGGAGGTTGCAGTGAGCCGAGATCGTGACACTGCACTCCAGCCTGGGTGACAAGAGTGAAACTCTGTCTCAAAAAAAAAAAAGCCCCCAAAAAACAATTAGAGTAAACAGTGCTTTTGTGGGGTGGGGGTGTATCTTCACATTGGCTGGAAGAAAACTCAATTGTTTGAGTAAAATGGCACCAGATGTGAGCACACCCCCTTGCCGTCTAGGCTGTACTCCCTAGAGCCCCAGGTAGCCTGGGGTCCACATCATGGCCTCCATCCATGACTCACGCTGGGAAAGAGACGAGCTAGAAATCCCCAGCAAAGACTAATTAAATCACAATTTCAAAAAAAGCTCCCTATGAGATTCTAGTATGTAGCCAGAGTTGAGAATGGCTATTTGAAGGGAATGAATTTCCAGTTCCCCACAAAATAAAGACAGTGATTTCTATTCTTCTAGAAACTAAATGGGGTACAAGGAGATTATAGACATGAAAGTTCTCAGAGCTTTTACAAAGAAAGTTTCCACAAAGATGAAGTACTTAAAGACTTTGCCAAGTTTCTTACAATGATGACAACTTTAAAAGGGGTTTTTAGCTGTTTTTCCAACTTGCTAAGAAGGTCAAAGCTGACAATGTTGATCAGGCCAGCTGTCAGGCGGTCCTTCCCAGTCACCACGACGTTGATGCAGTCTGGGCTCAGAGACGGTAGCCACCGAAGGAAGGCCTGTGAATGACAGGAGGGAAAGGGAAAGCTACAATGAACACCCAGCACAGCAGCTGTTGGTTGTGACAGCAGCAGTCTCATGCCCATGAACAGCCATCACCTCTACCTTCCTGTCACCCACCTGCACCCCTTCACTTGCCACTGACAGAACACTCCTTGTTTTGTTTTTTTTTTAAGAGTTGGGGGAGCTGGGCGCAGTCACTCATGCCTGTAGTCCCAGCACTTGGGGAGGCCGAGGAGGGCGGATCACCTGAGATCAGGAGTTTGAGACCAGTCTGACCAACATGGAGAAACCCTGTCTCTACTAAAAATACAAAATTAGCCAGGCATGGTGGTGCATGCCTGTAATTCCAGCTACTTGGGAGGCTGAGGCAGGAGAATCGCTTGAACCCGGGAGGCGGAGGTTGTGGTGACCCAAGATCGCACCATTGTACTCCAGCCTGGGCAACAAGAGCGAAACTTCGGGTCTCAAAAGAGTTGTGTTGGTCTCACTTTGTTGACCAGGCTGGAGTACAGTAGCACCATCACAGCTTACTGCAGCCTCAAACTCCTAGGTTCAAGTGATCCTCCCGCCTTAGCCTCCCAAGTTGCTGGGACTACAGGTGCACACCACGATTGGCTAATTTCTTTCTTCTTTTTTTTAAAGAGATGGGTCTCAGTATGTTGCTCAGACTGGTCTTGAATTACTGGCCTCAAGCGTCCTCCTGCCTCAGCTTCCCAAGTTGCTGAGACTACAGCCGTGAACCACCATGCCTGGCTATCTCCCTGCCTGTCAACAGGCACTTGATGGTGTCTGGGTTTCATCTCTATGATCTCTAACTAGATGGTAAGTTTCTGCAGGGAAAGAATACGACTCTTTTTAAGAGGAATTTTATGAAGGACTTAGCAGAGCCTGGTACACTGAAGGCAAATCATAAACATTTATTGATGATGATGAAACTATTTATGTCAATATTCCTACAAATCCACCTTCTCTCTCTGGTAATCTGAGCATCTCTAGCCAAACCCACCCAGGCATCTGGGTGCTCACCTGCACCACCTGGGCTGACATTGTTCAATACAAGGAGGACTGGCCTTTTCTCTAACCTCAGGCTGGTCACCATATGGCTGACTCTTCCTAAAATTTCTGAGGGTGCTGTGGGAACCTAACACACACAAAATATGTACTTAAGATTACTTTCTACAGGCACTGGCAGAATTCATATCACAAGACTTGGGAGGCCAAGACAGAAGGATCACTGACCTCAGAAGTTCAAGACCAGCCTGGGCAACATAATGAGAATAATGAGACTCTGTCTCATTAAAAAAAAACCAAAAAAAGAAAAATTAAAATAAAAAAAAAGAATTCAGATCACTGAGACAGAAAAAAAACGAGGTGCACATTTTTTAGTTTTTCCTTTTTTTTTCTTCTTTTTTTTTTTTTTTGCCATCTCTTCGGTCAGAACGTCTGGGCCTTGGGCTGACCGGCAGCAGGAGGAGCTGCCTCCTCTGCATGAGAGGCTCATGGAGGCCTCAGGAAGAAGCCCCAGGCTGACGTCAGTGGCATAAAGCTAGAAAAAGCTGTGGACGACGGACTAGGTCTTTCTTCTTCACTAAGTTTGTTCACGGACTTTTTATTCATTTCACAAAACCACTGATTCCTGGATTTACAGTAGAAAGAGCTCAAGGGTGAGTGATACAGTGTTCTTGCCAGGCTCTGCATCCATGAAGTTACCTGGCAGACAGTGAGCATCCCACTCACTCCCCGCTCTACAGAGTGCGAAATCCCTGAGTTGGGAAGTCAGGAGATGCCACATCAAGATCCGGCAGGGCTCCTCATTAACAGGAAGCATGGAGCTTAACCTCTGAGATTCCGTTTTCTCATCTATAAATAGGGTTACTATCTATTGTACCTACTGCACAGGACTGTCATGGGATTGAGGAAAATATAGGAGGTAAAAATATTTTAAAAGTTAAGTGTGGGCCGGACACAGTGGCTCACGCCTGTAATCCCAGCACTTTGGGAGGCCAAGACAGGTGGATCACTTGAACCCAGGAGTTCGGGTACCAGCCTGGGCAACGTGGCAAAACCTCATCTTTACAAAAAGTACAAAAACTAGCCAGTCTCATAATCCAGTTTCAAAATAAATAAAAATTTTCAAAACCAATAAACAAGAAAAATAAAACTAAGTGTGGTATAGATGAAAACTATTATGAGCAGGGCACAGAGGTCCCAGAAGTGCCTGCTGACAGATGAACACAAGTCTCTAAGCCGGTTTCTCCTCGGCTTTTTTCCCTCAAGGTGTAACCTGATTCTAATCCAGAAAACCCCCAGCCTGCCCTCAGGTGGCATCTCATCTCTCTTCCTGCCTTTGCCTTTACTTGAGACAGGATCCTTAAAGATCCCTAGGCCCTGTCCGCAAACCATTATTTTATGACTCTAACACTGAAGAAAACCTTCTCTGTGAAAACTGCAATTTGAAGAGCATTAACCTGCTCCCAAGTGAAGCGCACGGAGGATGGCACCACCACCAGGAGAGGCCACTCCTTCCGGTAAAAGGCTGCGATGCAGATGGCTTGGATGGTCTTCCCCAGGCCCATGTCGTCAGCGAGCAGCAGGCGGCCTCCTTTGGCTATGGCAAAACTGAAGGCAGACAAGGTGAGGACGGCATGTTTCCTGGGGCACGAGTTCATCTGCCCTCACGTCCGGTGGGTCAGCACTGCCAGGTGAAGGCCACCGCACTGGCCAGCCCAGGCCCAGCCCACCACCAGACTTGCTCTCCAGAAGGGAAGGAACATGGGCCAAATAGGGAGCAGAATAAAAAAGAGAGAGAGAGAAAGTCCCAAAAGGAAAAATGTGGAATGTGGTTGAAAGGTAGGGAGAAGATCTGGAAGATGATTAGGTTGTGGAGGCCAAGGAAGGAAGTTTCCAGTGAGGAGTCACCTCAGCCCACTGTAGGCAGGGCCCAAGGGACGTACATGGTAGGAGGGTGATGGGAGTCCAGGACTAGCACTGAGGAGGGCAGGCTTACTCACTCCAGAGTCTGCCTTGAAAGGAAGGAAAGGGTCAGGCGCGGTGGCTCATGCCTGTAATCCCGGCACTTTGAGAGGCCGAGGTGGGCGGATCACCTGAGGTCAGGAGTTTGACACCAGCCTGACCAACATGGTGAAACGCCATCTCTACAGGCACATGCCTGTAATCCCAGCTACTCGGGAGGCTGAGGGAGGAGAATTGCTTGAACCTGGGAGGCAGAGATTTCAGTGAGCCAAGATTGCACCATTGTACTCCAGCCTGGACAACAAAAGCAAAACTCCATCTCAAAAAAAAAAAAAAAAAAAGAAAGAAAGAAAGGAAGGAAAGAAGGGTTGGTGGGGTGAAAAGAAGGCTTTCTGAAGATCGGAGAGCATTCAGTATGCATAAAGGCAGAGAAAGGGGCTGGCAAAGACAGAAGATGCTGATAACGAGAAGAGAGGTAGAGAAAAGGATCAGAGGAAGGGTGCTTGTCCAAAAGGGAGCACCGACCTCAGCATCGAGTTTTTCATTATGGCAGCCTCCAGGACCCTAAAGCCCGTAAGTGCAGCATCCCTTGCTAATAGTTTATGAATAAAGGTGTATTCCACTATTTCGGAGCCAGATGGGCTGGGGTTGGAGTCCCAATTCCATCACTCAGCAGCTGTATACCTTCATGCACATGATTTAACCTCCAGCCTCAGCCCCCTCAGCAGTAAGAAGGGAGTAATAACAGTACCTATCTCATGGAGCTGTGGGAGGGTTAATAAAGCTAATACTGAAAACAGTGCTTGGAAACATCATAAGCGTTAAGGAAGTGCTTCTATCATAACTACTATTCCACAAAAAGAAAAAGAATCAAAACACAAACAGTAAAAATGACTTGCTCGTGTCGCATGATGAAACAGTGAAAAAAGCTAAAAGGATCCCAAGTGCCAGATGTCTGGTCCTCTGTGCCAAATACTAGTCTTCTTTCATCTAATCTCTGAAAAATAGATCATTTGCTCAGAATCCTGATAATAAGCCGCTGGGATAGCTCTTTCTCTTTCCTTCTCACACAGTGAAAAGAGAGAATGTCACCTCTTCTAATCAGCAGCTAGCAGGGCTGACAAGAAGTCTAGGCTACACTTGCCCTTTCTGAATTGCCTGGAAACACCGTTTCCAAAGATGGAAAACTGGGTAGCAAATCCCCAGGCAGCCCGAGGCCAGTAGAGTGTGGGGACAACAGGCATCATGGCATGGCACCCTTCTGTTCTCCCTGCAGCCTGAGCGGGCCCCTGCATGAGAGAGGAGGCAGCCCTCATCTGCCAAAGCCCTGCTCTGGCGGCCTCACCCTCCACTGGGGAGGAACGGAGCCGAGCGGTGGGCTGCCTCACCTCTCCAGAACAGGCACAGCCTCCTCCCTGTACACCCACCTCTATGAAATCTTCTGGACCATTTCTGGGATCAACCCACAACACAGACAGATGGGGGGAGGGCAGGTGTGAAAAGATGTATTTTCTACCTCACTTTCTGATTTACAAAATTGGTGGCCAGCGAGGACAGGCAGTACCTAAGCAACGGAATCCATGGAGAGCCCCACGCCCTTTGAGCGTCTTTTGTTTCAGCCTCTTCAGCTTTACCATCTATAATTTCCAGAAGTTTGGTCTATCCGCATCCTTAGAGCAGAATGGACCCCCTGAATTTCACATTCTTTCTCTCCTTTTTCCCCTGCCCAGAGGGAGCCCAACTAAGGAACAAAGTGGCCAAAAAGTGACAACAAAGACAGAAAAAGCCTGGATAACAGAGGAACAATAACATAATTAAATGTCATCCTCCACAGGATAGTTGAATATAATAGAAAAAATTTTCTGGAGTCCTGTTTACAATTTATGCTTTTAAAATTTGAATTGTAGTATTTATATTATTATTATTTTTATGATTTATTGAATAGAGACATTGATTTTTTATGTTATGTCTATAAGGCAACATGATTGTAACTACAAATATGCAAAATTAAACACATGCCAAAATCGGAAAAAAAAAAAGAAAAAAATGCCATATACTCAGAAATTAATCCATCAGAAAACACAGATTTAAGCCCCAGTTCCACTTTTGGCAGCTGAGTAACTTTAGGCAACTGACTGTCTTTCTGAGCCTCAACTCATTCACCTGCTGAAGAGGCCAACTTGGATATTAGAAGATGCTGACATTTCTAAGAGATTTTGCTTTATAAATTAAAGGGTGTGTTCAATTGTAGTTCTTGCATTAAAGACAACAAAACATGGAATTGACAGCCCTCCTCCCCCAATACCAAGCCCCCACCTCTTCAGAGTATGAAAGTTAAAATCTGAATTTATTTAGAAAATTCTGAAGAAAGATGACAAGTACTGTTAGCAGCTTTAGAGCCACAGAGGGAGAAACAGATCTGCCCCGGGGCGCCTCACACACAGAGCCTCTCTCAGGGATAATGGGATAACGCGTAAGACCAGCACCCACCACGTGGGCCCAAGGATGGCTAAGAGTGCCACGAAGAACTTGGATGCTGAAGGCAGGGGCTGTCCAGGGGGTGGGGCTGGGCAACCTCTACTGCAGCTTTAATAAAGAGCCCAGAGGAAGAAAGATAAAAGGAAAAAACCATCCTGAGCCTGGTTCAAACAAGGCCCAAAGGACATCTCACCAGCTGGAGGACTGGAATGGCAATGCCAGAGGACATTTTGCAGAGTGTGCTATTTAAGAGAGATGGAAGGAAAGGAAGAAAAGAATTAGGGGGAAGGGCTGGGCCAGGTAACGTAATAAAGTGCATTTTGCCCAAACAGCACACCGAGACCCAAATCCTGCCAGAGACGATAGCCAAGCTTTCACCAAAATACCACAATCAGGCTTCAAGCAGGCAGGCTGTTGCGGTGTGTCAGTGCCATTGATAATTTAGGTTCCTTCCCTTGCACAGGGTTCTATGTCCAACTACACTGTCTAATAACAGCTTCTTATTTCTAGACAGACTATCAAGACTTCCTCTTTCTTCTCCTTGAACTCCCATATTTTTAAGAGAAGTCTAGTTCAAATCTGGCATTTTGCTTCTCCCAAGAAACTCTGGAAAAAAAGGAAAGATGTAGGTTTACCTTTTTTCTTCCTCTAATAAGAGCACCTTGACTTTCTTTTGGAGAACTGCCACCTCCCACTTTCGATCCAAGTAATTTAGGTGGGCAGGTCTTACCCTCTGGTTCTAGGGACGGGCCTATCACCAAGTCTAATCAACAAGACCTCAAGCCTCCAAGGCCACAATGACTGGCTCCAACGTTGGTACCAGACTTAAGTCATTGCAGTGTTAGCCCAATTAGGAAAAAGGTGCTTCTGTGTGTTGCTAAGCTGAGAATGCAAGCTGGAAGCCCCTGGCTGCCCGAGCTGCCACACTTGAGGAGCACCTGCTTGGGAACAGGGCAAACGAACAGAAAGCAGATCTGAGAGAGGACAGCAGCCTGATGAGATCTTTAGAGATGCTGGATTTTCTCTTACAGGCACTGAGAAATCTCTTTCCTTAAGCTAGTTTGAATTGGGTTTCTGCATACCTATAATTCAGAGTCTTGATTAACCCATGGAATTTGAAATCAATGGTTACAATAAGGCTTTGGTAACAGCACACCTGGCTGTTTAATGCCTACACTCTTCTAAATTTTCATCTATCCGTGGAAAATAAAAGTTCATAAAACAGGAAGCATCTGAATGTGGTCTGTGGTGAGTAATGAAATCCGAGCAAGAGAGGAAGAGAGAGGAAGATCAAGAACCTACTTGACTCCAGCTCTCTGAAAGGGCATAAGATTAGACACGAGCTTGGGGTCCACTTCAGAAAGGTCTGCCTCTGGGACATCTGGCGTGAGACTGAGAGATGTCTTCTTGAGCTGAGAAGCAAATGCCAGGGTGAGAGTCGTGGGCAGAGGATCCAGCTGAACTTGTGGGAGGCAGCGCACCTTTGCAACTGGAAAGAAGAACAGAAGCATATGAGCTGGAATGTTCATGCCCAAAAGATTTGGAGAAAGAGGAGCTTTGGGATATAAATATTTCCTTCCAATGATGCTGGTCCTAGGTCCCTATATAATGGGTGGAGAAATCTCTCCTAGTCAGGATCATTAACCCAAGTGGGAAAAATAAATTACTTGGGATCTACATGGAAATGAAAGCAAATGAATTGCACTGACCTTGCCTTCTGAAAGAATGCAGTCTCACCTGATTTTAAACTTCAAAAACGAGGAAAAAAAAACCACCTTTATTCAACAGAGAAACAGAAAAAGAATAAACCACAGAGATTAAAAAAACACATAATTCTTGGGAGAAGGAGGCTGAATTACAAATTAAAAATGCAGAGAAAAAAATGATAGACCTAGAGACCCCTGGCAGTGGAATTACCGTTAAATCACTAACCACAGCCTGCTGTCCTGCAGGCTGTCACTTTCAGGATGTTCTTCCCTTTTATCATTTTCCTTTGAAGAATCTAATTAGAAGAGTAGCCATTATTTACAGATTGTCAATTGCTCTTTATCCTTTACCTTTTCAAGGGCACCCTGGGAGTGAGAGTGACCCACCAAGAGGCCAATTGTCCTCCGGTATTCAGTAAAGGAAACTACAAAGAGAAACTGGGTATTATTTTACTTCTATCCAATATTATTTGGAATTCTAAGGCTGGTTCTCTATTTCATATGGTCATGTGTGATCGTGTTTTCTTAATACCCTCACAACTGATTCCAAAAGTCTTTCGCCACAGCCATCAATCGGTTACCACCGCAAATGCTGATGTGAACGTGCAGGACTGAGCCATCTACTGCTACCTCCAACTGCTTTGTATTTCAATATATTTAAGTCCATTTCTCTCCTCCACTAAATATAAGTACCAGTTATTTCTGGAAACAGTTTCCATGAAAAGAATCACCATGACAGGAAATTAGGTAAGGTTGAAGGCTTTAATACAAAATAGACTGTCCATATTGATGCACAAATACATTTTATACCTCCAAATTAAATCTTAGCATGCTGATTTCTGCACACTTCAGGAGGCTGAGCACTCCATGTGCTTTCAGAAAAACCATTTTCATTTTAATTCTAGTGATCTTCAGAACTCAAATACCTGATGAAAGTTACGAAAGGGCTGATGAACTGGCTGATAGAAAATACAGTGCTTTGTACGCATTATGTTCCTTCAGCCATTTAAGAGGAATAAAACCAACATCTACTCTGTCTCCTACCAACTACTGTCTCCAAAATCCTATGCTGCTAGTTCAGCCATCTCGGTGTTTCTGAGAAAACCACCATTCCCTGACAACTGTCTCTACTGTCCTTACCCTGGTACTAGGAGATGACAGACGTGCTGTCTGGCTTCGTGAGTCATCTAGAAGTCATTTCTGTAAAATAGCTCTTTGGCAGAATGCTACTAGCCACATAGCAGAGATGCTAATGTTTTCAAATAGCAGCTGACAAGACAAGATTGTTGAGAACCCTTCTGGACTGACAGCAAGGGGAAAACAAAAGGCCTTATGCCAATTTCACTGGGGGCAAAAGGCCTGAGTCACTTAGAAAAGAGGGAGGAGGAAAGCTTAGATTCTCCTTACTAGAGAAAATAACTCCCACTGCTTCACCAATGAGCATTCACGTACGCAGGTCTTATTGTCATTTCCTCATTAGTTTCCTAGGCACACGTTCACTAGCTCAGGGTCAACCATCTAATTTCACTCATGAGGAAGGAGAGCATGGGGTGAGGAGGGAGGTGGGCATTCCCCAGGTTCACAGTACTGACAAAGAAATTGGAACTAAATTGGAACTGGGCTCTATTCTCACCGCTTTCCCTCCCCAGCTTCTTAGTATAGCCGGCTTCTAAATTTTATAATGGGTCATATTACAAAGGCAGATGGCAATTCTAGTCTTATTTCTGTCACTGACTTTACTGTGACCCTGCAATGCTCCCAGTAAGAAAAGCCACTGTTTCCTTTCTCTGGGCCCAACCTTCTCTCAGTCTACGAAATAGGAAGATCAGTCTTATCTTCCGTGAGACACTGTCGTGATGAGATAGCAGGTAAAAACTCTAAATCTAGAATCTTCACTCAGGATCCATGGAATCATTTTTATCAAGTGAAAAATTTTATTTGTGGCCATTATGTGCATTTTTTTTTCTGGGTGAAGAATCCATTATTTTCATCAGGTATTTCAAGGAATGTGTTGCCTGCAAAAGATTAGGAACCACTCTACAATGCTATGTGAGTCATAAGTCATGGTTTCTCAACACTATGTTTATCTACTAATGCCGTAAGTGTCCTGCTTTTTGTTGTTCTGTAAAAGTCAAGACTTTATAGCTAACATATTTGTGTTTCCTGATTGAAAGACAAAGGCGAGAAGGAAAGAACTCACTCCTATTTCTCATCAACAATTCAGCTTTTGCAGCCGGGCATGGTGGCTCACGCCTGTAATCCCAGCACTTTGGGAGGCCAAGGTGGGAGGATCACTTGAGGCCAGGAGTTCAAGACCAGCCTGGCCAACATGGCGAATCTCCATCTCTACTAAAAATACAAAAATTAGCCAAGCATGGGGATATGCACCTACAATTCCAGCTGATAACAGCAGGAGGCAGACAACTTCATAGGCAGACAGGGGTGGGTCCACAGTGAAACCCAACCTTCAAGCCGAAGACAGACTAAAACCTGAAAACCGGGCTGCCAGTTCTAGGTGGAGTCCACAACCCAGAGTGAGAACTTCCTTAGTGCCTTTTAGCCAACTGAATGTGCTTTTTCCAGGCCTGCCCATGGACCAATCAGCACACATGCCCCCATTCTGAGCCCATAAAAACCCTGGACTCAGCCACACGTTGGGACTACCCACTTTGGGTCCCCTCTCCACTGAAAGCTGTTCTGTTGACCAATAAAACCCTTCTCTGCCTTGCTCACTCTCCAGTTGTTCACGTAACCTCATTCTTCTTGGATGCAGGACAAGAATCTGGGACCCGCTGAATGGCAGGTGAGAAAAGGGCTATAACACGTTCCTGGTCTGCTCGCCAAGCTGCAGGCAGTGATGTGCTCCTGTTTGCCGGACCACAGGAGTGAAGAGCGGCAACCTTTCTGGGGGCCCAGACCTTGGGACTCCCGGAGCCAGAGCTGTAACATGCTGTAACACCCCCTTGGGGCTCCACGGGTGCTGGTGTCTTTAAGTTTTTGGGCGCCAGCACATTCCCATCATCCAGATGCTGGTGCCCAAGGCAGAAGCTGCTTGTGGTATGCCTAGTCCAGTTGCAGCCTCACACGGAGCTAGTGCCCGTGCCACAGTCTGGAGCTGCCCGCTCTGGTGCACCTGGCTGTGTGCCATGGCCAGACCCTACACTCACTCACTCACACACCCTCCACTGCTCCATGCCTAGCTTGCCCTCAGTGAGTGTGCAATCTGGACTAGTAGCGTGAGCCGAGTGGGCAGAGCAAGCCCAGCAGCAAGCCCAGCTGGCAAAGTGGCACCAAAAGGATTCTGTGTAACAGCTACTTGGGAGGCTGAGGCACAACCATCGCTTGAGCCTGGGAGGCAGAGGTTGCAGGGAGGTGAAATTGTGCCACTGCACTCCAGCCTGGGTGACAGTGAGACGCTGTCTCAAAAAGAAAAAAAATTCAGCTTTTGCCAAATAATTCCCTCTAAATCACAAGTTCCAAATAGTAGCAGCCAGAGAGTCTCAAGATCAACGTGAGCCATCCTTTCTGCTTCAGCCAGCATTTATTTAGTTATCATTTCATATTCAAACCTAATCGTGCAGTTCACAGCAAGTTTTGCTCAAGGAACCAAAGGCTCTTCCTTTATATGTAATTCCTATGTCAGGAGAGCAGATAGAGATTAAAGACCACCCCTTTTTTTACTAAAGGGACAATGGGACCCAGAAGGTTTAATTATTTACCCAATGTCACACAGTGAGTCACATAAGAAGGAGACAAAAGGAAGGAACCCAGTTTTTCCCTCACATTGAAGCCCTAGCCTGCCAGGCAAGATGGCCAATGACTCAGAGCTCCCAGGGTTGGTTCATGTCTGTCCTGGACTGATTGGTACCCACAGATGACTCCTTCCTTGGTTTGGGAGGCCCAGTAGGCCGTCAGGATTGGGAGTAAAGTAGAGGAACATAAGCTATGCTAGCTGCAAACCCAATGCAGAATTGTTACAGCCAGAGAGATAAGGGACTGGTATTCTGGTACAGTCTGAGATGTGACTGTATTTCCTTTTTCCAGGCATATTAGAATTTATTGCCCCATATAAGCAAAACACAGAGAAGAAAAATGATAAGCCCAAACTGGCTTCTTCTTCTTGCACTTATGCTGTCTGTACACATACCCCGTGCCTTGGTCAGTCTGTAAAGTGCTTATTACAATGCATAAGTCCCTGGCCTTGACTTCTGCTTCAGACAGAACTCTATTAGGAAGTCCATTCTTAGTGAGACTCTCCTATCTTTCTTGATCATCCCATCCAGTTTTAGAAGTACACTGAGAGCTTATTCTCAGAAGTAATCTATGGTCACTTCCACCTAAGCTAAGCAATCCTAGCTCACTTCTAATTCCTAAAGTCTATGTACCCATGCTTCCAGCACTTCCATGACAGCAGGAAGGTTTCCCAGGCCTGGCAAGTTTCACTACTGCCACCTCACCCTTATGGCAAAAGAGGCCCGGCATTTGTCTGGGCTGTCATAAAGCCGCCGTCTCAGTGGATGTGGACAAGGCTGCACCCTCACCTTTACTTACCCTGTACTCAAGCATCCCACCGCACCAAAGGAAGGAGAAGATTCTTCGAAAATACATCAGATTTAAGGTGAATTATTAAAGCTTAACAAAGGATGATATAAAACAAGTAAGGAAGGCTTCTCACTTAGTTTACTGTGCTCTTCCAAGAGAAAGCTCCACTTCCTGGTCTTGACATCTGCAATGACAAGAAATAAATACACAAATAGGACACCCTGTCCTCCTGCTACATGATCACACTTACTCATTTATTACTTGGCTTCATAAACTTCCATTAAGCTTAAAGACAATGTGGCAGCTGGTCCTGTACCTAGCACTGCGGATAGAGAAGTTAGGAGAGTACTTTCCCTGGAGGCTTCCCCAATATACTGGGAGGAAAGAGAGGCAGAGATGCTGACAACACTGGGTTGTAAGGGTTGTGATAAAAGGTGCCACAGGATACACGGCTGGGGAGGGTCTAGCAGGTCAGAAATGCCCTGAGTGACAGGGGTGATAACTGTAGCTCACACCTAAGCAGCATTCACATTCAGCCCGGCACTGTGCCAACACTCAGTGGCACTCATCTGCCCTCCCAAGTGGGCTGTTGTTAACTCCATTTTACACCTGGGAAAGAAGCTGCATGTGGTCAGAGTGGTCAAACTGCCAAAGTTTCCATTTCAGCTCTGCCTCTTGCTAGCTATGTCACCTTGGGCAATTCACTGTGTGTAACACCTCTCCCTCAGTTTCCATATCTGAAAAATAAAGATACCACAGCCCCTACCTCACTGGTTACTGTGAGGATTATGTGAAATTAAAGTAAAATGCTTATAAAAGTATGACTGGAAAACAATGAGCACCCTAAAAATCCAGTTATTACGAATTATTGTTAGTGTGATTATTACATCATCTGCTAATTAGCATAGTGTAGTATAAATTACACACATTATCAACTAAAAAGGTGAGCATCTTTCTACCCAATGGTGGCTCATTATTTAAATAGAGGAATTTCTCTACTAATGTATCTTTTGAAAAATCAAGGACGCTTGGTCTCGGGAAATGCTATCTGGGCAGCAAAAGTTCATTCTTCACTATATGGTTCCTTCAAAAGCAAGGTGGACAGAAAGAGGCATCTTGGACACAGTGAGTCAGTTTCAGGAAAAAGCAAGGTCGTCCAGGTACAACCTGATGGAAGGAACAAAGCAGACAGACTAATCTTAAATACAGAACTAGAAGAGGAAGGCCCTTCCTGACAACTTGATTCTCACAGCGGCACAGCAGCAATCAGGAAAAGTTGTGAACAACAGCTGAGGCAAAGGAACCAATCATGGTTTTTGGACATCTGGGTGTGAGCAGTATCAGTATCAATACTTTCATGGTACCCACTCCCAGAATGCAGACCACGTCAGGAGTGTGATCTCACAGGCCGGTGACAGACACACATCACTGTATTTGCCTTTTTTATCTTTTATTGAGACTGTAGCCCAGGCTGGAGTGCAGTGGTGCAATCTTGGTTCACTGCAACCTCTGCATCCCAGACTCAAGCGATTCTCCTGCCTCAGCCTCCCGAGTAGCTGGGATTACAGGCTGGCACCACCATGCCTGGCTAGTTTTTGTATTTTTAGTAGACAGGGTTTCATCATGTTGGCCAGGCTGGTCTCAAACTCCTGCGACCTCAGGTGATCCACACACCTCGGCCTCCCAAACTGCTGGGATTACAGGCCATTGCACCTGGCCTGTATTTGCCTTTTATGGGCCACCCCAAGCTGAAGCCAAACATCCAAGGGGGCAGGAAAGGCAAAGGATCTAGGCTGTTGCGGAGCAGCTCATTTCACGACCTGTCTGGGCCTCGCACAACTCCCCATGCCCTGCTCACCAGCCTGCCCTCATCAGTCCAAACTCCATCCATCTAAGGATGATGACGTAGCAACCAGCATCAGCCTCCCCCAGAAGGAACCAAAACCCTGATGAAAACTCTTGTTGAGCAAGCAATTCTAGAGGCTTCTTCCAGGACAATGCTTGAATGTGAGGTCTCAAAGGCATGAGGTTTTAAGTATTTAAGTTCTACCTGATTAAGAACAAGATTAAACCAATTCAAGAATGGGGAAACACTGATCCATAAAAACTACATCGTTTTTAAAAAACAATGTGGCCCAAGCTAAGAATGACACCCAGGAGTCCAGAATCTATAGCTGCTTCTCCCCTATTCTGACGGGGCAGCTTTTGAAGAACCTCACAAAAAGATAAAGAAAAAAGGCCAGGCGTGGTGGCTCACGCCTATAATTAATCCCAGCACTTTGGGAGGCCAAGGCGGGCGGAGAAGTTTGAGACCAGCCTGGCCAACATGGTGAAACTCTGCCTCTACTAAAAATACAAAAATTAGCCCAGTGTGGTGGTGGGTGCCTGTAGTCCCTGCTACTCAGGAGGCTGAGGCAGGAAAATCACTTGAACCCAGGAGGCAGAGGTTGCAATGAGCCAAGATTGCGCCACTGCACTCCAGCCTGGGCAACCGAGTGAAACTCTGTCTCAAAAATAATTAAAATACAGCAAAACTATTCTGCCTTGGCCAGTAGATTTCAAGACTGGCTTATAATTAGGCTCACCTGAAGATTAAAAAAAAAAAAATGAAACAAACAAACAAACAAAATAGCAATGTCCAAGCCCCACCTCAGACAAAATAAATCAAGTTCTCTGGATAAGAACCAGGCATCGGTGTTTCTGAAGTGGCCCCGTAATGCTGACGGGCAGGCCGAGAGGAGAACTATCAGCCTTTTCAAACTATGGCACCATCAGCAGCAGCAGCACCAGCTCAGGGAACTTGTGAGAAACGCAAATTTTTGGCTCCATGCTCAAGTTCTAGAATCAGAAACTCTGGTAGTGGGGCCTAGCAATCTGCGTTTTAACAACCCCTGCAGGCAGTTCCCTGCATGCTCAAGTTTGAAAACCACGAAGTTTGCATATGGAAAAGCATTTATTTTTATGGCAACCACCTGTTTTTTTGCTCTGCAAAGGCCAAAATAAAAACAGATGGATTTTAAATGGCTGAAGCAGGAATTTACCTGCTTCCACCAAGAAGACATTGACCGGGGGAAATTATGGGGTCTTCTCTTTGGAAGGCCTTAATGACAAAACAGCTGCCACTGTATGTTTACTATCTGGAATAATTAACGTGTCATCTTTCTAAAGGAAGAGGAGTAGAACGGGAAGGCTTTCCCAAGAAAGTAAATTTTGAATATTCAAGGTAGAGAAAAACACCCTATGTTGAGATCACAGACCATACTACACATTCGGGGAATCAGACAAAGACCAATTACTTGCCATATCTTCTGGAATCCATCTGTTTAAAAAGTGCAATCAGGTCCTGTGAATAACCGATGTCTGCTTCGAAGTAGGCCCTGGATATGAGCATGCATCGCCCTTTGACAAAGGAAAGGGACGGAGCTGATGGAAGGCCAGCCTGTCCCTCACTGCTGGTGGAGGGTGACTCACTGCTGCCATAGGCCCATTCCAGAGGCTGCAGGTTGACCGTGGGGAGGCTCTGGGCTGCTTTCACTGCCAAAGAAGAAGAATCGAACAGAAGTGATAAAGCAGAGGGCTATGATGTGGCTTTGAAACACAGGCAAGGGAAGAGGGAGAAAGTGGGGAAGGGACATGGTGAAGAGGCACTAGGTTTGGCAGGAAGGCAAGAAAAGGCACTGTTAGATTAGGAAGGCTTGAAAGTGTTTTTTAGTTGGGGCTTTGGGAATTTCAGTATTTGTTGAATGTAACTTTCCATCTCCTTAAGTTTTTCTTTTTTTTGTTTTTGAGACAGCGTCTTGCTCTGTCACCCAGGCTGGAGTGCAGTGCCATGGTCATGGCTTACTGCAGCCTCAACCTCCCTGGCTCAAACCATCCTCTACCTCAGACTCCCCAGTAGCTGGGCCCACAGGCGTGCACCACCACATGGGGGTAACTTTCGTATTTTTTGTAGAGACAGGGTTTCGCTATGTTGCCCAGGCTGGTATCAAACCCCTAAGCTCAAGCCATCTACCCGCCTTAGCCTCCTGAAGTGCTGGTATTACAGGCGTGAGGCACCGTACCTGGCCTCCCTACATTTTTCAAATCAAAAAATTTAAAATTCAGAAATTAACAGGGGGAAGAGGAAGCTTACCAGAATGAATAAACTTATTAGATAATTTCTGGCACTGTGTTGGAGAAGCCACTGAAGTCAGCAAACCACAAATCACCCAGCTAAGCCCACTCCTAGGTCGCTACTCTGTCTACTGCTCAGAGAACAAAGGAGTGAGGACCAGGATCACCAGGTCACAAACACACAGTTCTAAACATTATTTCATCTACTACAGATGCATTTTTATAATTAACAAATTCAACTATATAACACTAAGCTGTCAACAGACACACACTGAAGTGAAAGGCAAAAACCCTGAGTAAAGAAATATAAAAAGAGCTTATGCTTTAAAAAAGTACTAAGACCACAAAAGAAGAGGATAGAGATGTAGCCAATTCAAAATAGGAGGAAAAAGGCTAACAAACATTTGAAGAAATGTTTACCTTCACAAATAATCAGAAAAATAAGAGACTTTTTTACTTACCAAACTTGTCAAAATTACTTATCAAAATTGATGAGAAACAATTAGACATCCATATTGCTAGTTGGGAATAAAACCTTCTGGAACACAATTTGGCAATTACAGCAAGAGCTCTAAGAATAATGATTCAACTTCTGGGAATCTATCCCAACTACCAATTGAAATTACAGACCAAAACTTAGTACGAAGGGGTTCCTCTCCAGCTTTAAAACTGGAAAAACTGGCAGCAAATTAAAATCAAGCAGGAAAAAAAAAAAAAAAAACAATTTAAGCAATGTACGACACATTCATAAGACAGAATGGTATACAGCTATTAAAATTTATTTTGTACTAAAATTTTTGGAAAAGACAAAAGTAATTCAACACCACAAAACCATTTTGTGAAGGCCAAAATGGCCCATTATGATAATGGACACATTTTCATCACTTAGAATTAACTGTTAACATTCAGTAAAATAAATATGCTTTATGCTGGAGCATTAAATTAAAAGGGCAAAATAAAAATTATATGCATATATAAAACTTGATATTTTCATGCATAGAAAAAAGGCTGGAGGGTATGAAACCAAAATGTTAATAATGGTTAGTCGAGTGGGGAGATTACAGGGGATAGTTTTTCTTCTTCACACGTCAAAATGTGTTCTACAGTGAGTATGTGGTAGGGTTAATGAAGCAAAATCCAGAGATACACCTAAAGCAAAATGACAGAAAGACTGATACAGAGACAATTTGATGTTATACTGATTAAAAAGCCAGTCACGACACACAATCATGAACCTATCTGAAACTTAGAAATACAAGGAGAAATTCACAAATCCATAATTATGGCAAGGAATTTCAAGGTTTATCTCAGCAGGCAAAAGGCCAAGTGTGTAACACATTGGTAAAGATATAGAGGAGTCAAACAATAAGAAAAGTTCATCTAAAAGCTATATGGAGAATTTTTTTTTCTCTTCTGTGAGCTTCATGGAGAAGTATATAGGCAGAATTTTGTACCCAATAAACATGGTTTTCAAAACATGTGGAGCATTACACAAAGCAATGGTAGTCAGGCACAGTGGCTCACACCTATAATCCCTGCACTTTTGGAGGCTGAGGCAGGTGGATCACCTGAGGTCAGGGGTTCAAGACCAGCCTGGCCAACATGGAGGAAGCTCCATCTCTACTAAAAATACAAAACTTAGCCAGGCGTGGTGGTACACGCCTGAAATCCCAGCTACTCAAGAGGCTGAGGCAGGAGAATCACTTGAACCCAGAAGGCAGAAGTTGCAGGGAGCCAAGATTATGCCACTGCACTCCCGCCTGGGTGACAGAGTGAGACTCTGTCTCAAAAAAAAAAAAAAAAGTAATGATATCAGACAAAAAACCTAAATGAATCTGCAAAAGCAGGAGTCATCTAAGCCACCAGGCACCGTGATCACAACAAGGGTAAAAGAAAAAACAAACAACCGCAACAGGGGAAACCACTGGTTTAAAATCACCAGCAATGAGAATACCAGGTGTCAAAATCTGCAATCTTTATCCAGAGCCTTGGGTCTCCCCCTTCTAACACCAAACAAATGGATTAAAAAATGAGCCCTCTTTAGACGGAGCTAGCAGCAAGCAGTGTTATGGATTGCATTGTGTCCCTCCGAAATTCATGTTAAACACACAGCACAAGACCTCAGAATGTGATTATATATGGAGACAGGGCCTTTAAAGATTAATAAGTTAAATGAGGTCACCAAGGTGGGCAACAGTCCAATGATGGTGTTCTTCTAAGAAAAGGGAGAGACTCTAGGGATTTGCACACACAAAGGAAAATCCACACAAGGACACAGAGAGAAGGCAGCCGCCGCAGGGCATGGAGAGAGGCCTCTGAAGAAACCAACCCTACCAATCTCAGGCTTCCAGCCTCCAGGACTGTGAAAAAATAAACTTCTATTATTTAAGCCACCCA
Source organism: Piliocolobus tephrosceles (assembly GCF_002776525.5). Taxonomy (NCBI): domain Eukaryota; kingdom Metazoa; phylum Chordata; class Mammalia; order Primates; family Cercopithecidae; genus Piliocolobus; species Piliocolobus tephrosceles. The sequence goes on along the minus strand of NC_045444.1, from coordinate 102,889,113 downwards.
GTCAGTGGTACTTTGTCACGGCAGCCCTCACAAACTAACACGCTAGCAGCTACCAAAGAAAGAGATACTGCCTAATGTACACATTTCAAGAGGCCAAGGAGAAAACCAGGAAATTCTACAGGGAGCTGTCCCATCACCGGCCCAAACCACCCTCCCCAGAAACTGTACTGGTGCCTCCAGATCATCCTACCTCATGCCCCAAATCTGCAAATCGGCCTAAGCATACCTCCTTATCTTTTCCCTTTTTAAGCTGGGGGGGAGGAAGATAGGATGTAGAAATGGCAGGTGGGGGAGAAGAGTAGAATAAATGGAAGATGAAAACACACGTGGCTGACGCTTTAACACACGTGTGCAGGCTCATGTGCCAGGATCAAGTGACAAAAACTTCGGTGTATGACAGTTTTCTCAGAAGGCAGAGGGACGTAACCAGGTACTGACTATGACCAGACACTGCATTAGAACTTACCTGGCCAATGCCCCCTCCTTGCATTTTTGAATAGTTAGCTGCACAGAGAGTACTCTGAGGATCTGCGCTGTTTGCTGAACTGTTACCTTCCTGGGAGCAGGGGCTGGCAGGCTGCCTGAGCTGCCTGTCACTGCTGGGGCCAGCATAGTCTGGTGGGAACATGTAGTCTGAAGTCATACTGTCTGGGTTTGAATCCCAGTTGTACAACTTATTGGCTATGTGACCCTGTGTTACTGACTCATCCTCCCCGGGCCTCAGTTTCCCCATCTGTAAAAGTTATTATAAGGAGTAAAAGTTAGCTTAAGGGGCTTAGAATTGCCTAATGCGTAGCAAGCATCATTTACTGCTAGCTTTTGTTAATATTACCAATGGCCTTCACCCACAGAGCTGCTTCATTAGGCTAGACATAGTGGGAAGGAGTGTGGGTTGGTGGCCTGAAAGCTTTCACCACCTGTAAAGCCATGCATACCATAAGCTAGACTACATGTGATACTCCAGAGATTTTCAGCGCCAGGTCGCCCTCCATGAGGGACAACCATGTGCCTACTTACTCAGGGCACTATAGTCATTCATGCTGAAGTTCCACGTCTTGGTGTCAGGATCTGAAACAAAACAGAGGGCTGACTGTGGTTACAATTTGTACTTGGGCACTCAACACAAGCTTGCGTTCTAAATGAATCAATGAATGCACGCCAAGTTCAAAACAGCTGGCCAGCAAGCCCCCACTGATCTATACAAATCTCTGTAGAGGACAAACAGTAAATATAGATAATTCTTTTATTCCATGTAGTGGAATCCAACTCAGGCACTGGGAAGTTATGAACTTCACCTAAGAGGACTGAGGGCAGAGTTAGGACTAGAATCCAAGTTCTCCAGGTCGTAGTGTGGTCAGGAAAAGCAGTATGAGGAGCAATGGCTCTGGGCTGTAATTGAGCTGGTCACATCCTGATGCTGCCTTTCCACACCAATGAAACTGGGCCTGTCACTTACTCTTGCTGAGCCAGTTCCATCGCCTTAAAAACCGAAATTACATCTACTTATTTAAAAAAAACTGCTGTTCAGCTTAAGTGCTACAATGCATATAAAGCACCTGGCAAAGGAAGGATCTTCTCAATAACATTCAACCATTCTCCAGATGGCCATGTGACAACCATCAAGTTTGGCAGCTGTTTGAGGGAATGACTATTATGAAGGGAAACACAAGCTAAAATTGAAAAAATTTTCACAACTGCATGGACAGAATGTGCCAATGCACTCTCTTAATATTTATGAGAAACTGTTAGATTAAAAGAGACTCCAAAAATAAGGAAAAAAAAAAATCACCAAACACCTGAAGAACAAAGACATTACCATATCTCTTGCTGGGCAGGCTCTTAAACACTGCAATGAGTTCTGCATTGTACCCAATTAACACCTGGAAACGATCGCCATTCCTTATGCACTTTCCCTTCTGAGAGATCACTCCTTTTTCGACTGAGGACCCTGACTTCTTTTGGAGTCTTCCTTCTGTCCCTGAGCTCGAATGGATATAAGAAATGTTCTGCCTCGAGGTGGAGGCTTTTGCTGTCTCGGCCTCTAACTTAGCATCCCTGGGAGGCTGTCCAGAGGAACGAGCTAGTGTCTCTTGGGAACTCTTTGCTTTGGCCAAAGGCTCATGAGTTGGGTGAGCAAAGGGTGTGAACCTGATCTCAGGTGAAGCCTCGGCATGACCTTGACCTAACCCATAACTCAAGAGCTGCTGTTTAGGGACCTCTGGAGGACTTTGTGCCAAGGGAGGAGAGATTCCAGTGACAGCCATTTGACTTCGTGGGCTGTGGCCTGGGCAGGCAGCGGGCATTTCTTCTGGCTTTTTCCATATTCCCTTTGCTTGAAAACTGTGGGAATCATGAGGTCTTTGGTCAGCATTAGATGAGCTACTGAGATTCTGTTGCTTGAAAATTACACCATGGCTCACTGGCTTACAAGACTCCCTTGGGAAATTTTGGGATGGGCCTTGCTTGGCCTGGGATGGGTTGCCAGCAATGGAGGTGCCTGAGCTAGTCCTCTGATGCTGTTCTGCCAATAACTTCTCGGCTCTACGGGCCAGAGCTTTTTGTCGATTCTCTTCAATTTTTTTCCTCTGCTCCTCTGTAAGAGGCAAGGACATTTTCACAGAGAAATGCTTATGCAGGAATGTCAACCTTTAATTGGAAAATTGGCAAAAGCTGTGGAAGAAAGTAAGCAGAATTAAATGAACATTACATGTATTAATTGCCACGCTCCAACCATGATTTTAACAAGCTTTTGTCCCGGAAAATGCATAATGAGCACAACTAAAGGATATATTAAAGTTTCTTTTATAATTGCACACACACTGAAATAGTAGGTAGCATATGATAAAATAAAGATCCTGATCAAAAAGCAAAAAGCAGGCCTGGTGTGGTGGCTCATGCCTGTAATCCCAGCACTTTGGGAAGCTGAGGCAGGCAGATCACTTGAGGTCAGGAGTTTGAGACCAGCCTGGCCAACATGGTGAAACCCTGTCTCTACTAAAAATACAAAATTAGCTAGGCGTGGTGGTGCATGTCTGTAATCCCAGCTACTTGGGAAGCTGAGGCAGGAGAATTGCTTGATTCTGGGAGGCAGAGGTTGCAGTAAGCCAAGATCATGATACCGCACTCCAGCCTGGATGACAAGAGCAAAATTCTCAAAAAAAAAAAAAAAAAAAAAAAAAAGCTAAAAAGGCATTTCAGAGGCAATATTTCTTTCCTTCCCATGGCCCAGCCAAGGTGAGTTATCAGAACCTAACAAAGTTATGCAGTGCAACTTAAATAAATCAGGATAATGAGGAAGGTCACATTTTTAACCAGAAAGCATAATAGATTAGACTGAAATAGACCAACCAACCACATACCATGGCGTGACACTTGCTAAAATAGTCTCTTTCCAACCTAGAAGAAGGAAAAAAAGCATTAGCCTCCCATAGACTGCACACTAAATTCTCCCCTCACATTCACCCCTTTTTATCATTCCTGGCACATCAGTCTGCCTGTGGCTCAGTGCAAGCCACCGCAGCTGGCCTTAGTACCTGATTTCCAAAACACAACACATGGGGCAACTGACTAACTCTCCTGGGAAAATAAGGGGCAGAAAAAAAAAATTATGTGTTCACTGTGCAAATTAAGATGCTACGTAAAGATGTAAACAAAAAAAGAATAAAATTAATCTGTAATCTTACCAGCCATCAATAACCAGAGTTGAAATTAATAATTTAGAGTATATAGTTCGGATTTTTTTTCATCCATAACCATATGGCACATATTTAGGAGACATAAGAATTTATTATAAAGTAGTATCATTTGTAAACATTCCACATTGCATCCTGATTATTTTTTTCCGTGAATTTACCCGGAATATTTATTTTCCTATGAGCTGAGACATTTTTACAATATTTTAGAAGCAGGGGGCAGAACACCAATTTGTCTGGCTTGGTTCAGACTAAATAGCCTGCATCTAATGTAATGCTGTGTAACGGTTAGAATGATGACGTAGGGGTACTCCAGTAGCACTGCTTAGGCCTCTGGGCAGCTATAGGGTTCAAAGGCTTCCTTCCCTGCTGGGGCTCCCTTTGGCCAGAACCCAACCCCTTTCCCCACTCCGCCACCACGAAGTATCTATCCCCAGAGAACTTCCACCTTCTTCCACCATTAGCAGTTAGGAAGGGGTGAGGAGGTTAGGGAAAGGTTTTGGAGGTGCACAGCAGAAGCCCTCACTCTCGCTGGGTAACACACCACTGCCTAAGTTTCCAACCAGGGATCTCCTGCACCTCCAAACTCCCCAGATTCCAGGCCTGGTGAGCTGTCTCCACTAACCAGGGAGATGAGGCCATAAGACCCACTGATCAGCCCCAAACCATAAATCCATCCCGCCACATGAACGCCCCTCTTCCTCTCTAGGCAGGGATCTCTACCTCTCCGGCATCTCGGGGCGCGCCTCACCCGGCCTCAAGGTGAGAGGGCGCCACGCCCCACTCCCACCCCTACGATCTCCACTTGGATTCACCCTTCCCATTAGCCCACTTCCTCCTCCAGGCTAGCATTGGTCTCGTCCGCCTCCGCCGCCTTCCTGCCAGTCTACCATTTTCTCACCCAGGGAGGCCCAGAACGCGAGCTGCATTCGCCCCCGGCCCTGACCCCAGGCGCGACTCCAGAGCCTCCCGAGAGGGGCCAGTCTTCCGAGTGGACGGTTAGGCCCCGGGTATTCAAGCGCTGCGAGTTCACCCGCCTTATCGTAGCGGCCAGGTCTGAAGGACTCGGCCACCGCTGAACTACACTACCCAGCAGGCAATGCGGCCTCAGTTTCGCTTCCAAAAGTAAGACGAGAACGCGAGCGGGGCTGCAGGGTCTTCTGGGACTTGTAGTTCGGGACGGGAGCCTGGCGAGAAACGGGAGCTGCAACGTCATGGGCGGCGAGAAAGTGGTGCACCCTGGAAGTTGTAGTTCTCCAGAGGTTTAGCCAAACGCCAGGTCCTGAAAGCCTGGGACATTGAGGTTCCCAAATCCGGAGTCTCCTGTCTCCAGAGGGCATCCCAGACAGCCATACTAACTTGGCAGCTCTTAATAAAAAGTATCTCCCCAGGGCATCCATTCCTGGTATTGTTATACTTGCAATTTAAGCCCCACCCGCTGCGCCCGCCTGCCGTCGTCGTCATCATTGCGGTCATCAGTCACTGCGTTTAGCATAAATATGAGTCACCTCATTTAACCGCACTACACCCTATGGAACACATTCTTGTCCCCATTTTACAGCGGGGGAAATTGAGACAGCTAGTTGATAATGTTTCTCAAGGCTTTATTAAGCTAGCTTGTGATTCTGATTCCATAGCCCCTCCTCTTGAGAGAAGATGAGTCATGAGACTTGAGTCACTTTACCCCATCCTGAGCACCACATCCTGAGCTATCCTGAGCACCATTGGTGATAAATATAATATTTCTCTATCATCAGTGTGCATATGAATGTTGCTATTGTTCTATTTTCAAACATGGCTTATTTAAAAACAAACATGTCTACTAAAGGATTTGGAAAAAATAGACAAGACATGCTAAGAAAAAGGAAGCACAGCAACGTGTGTAGTTTGATTCTTTTTTTTTTGTTTTTTAAATCCTTACCTATACATGTATGTAAACTCATAAAGGTCTGGGAAGGAAACTTGAAAACTCACCAAACTGTCCGGGAGCAGAGTGGCATGGAATACAGTTTTCAGCTTTTTAATCTCTGTTTTTCAGAATGATTTGAATTTTCTAAAATAATAATGTAGAACTTGTGTGACTTTTGAGGCAATAAATAATCTTCCTTCCTCCTTCCTTCCTTGCTTTTTTTTTTCTTTTTGACAGAGTCTCACTCTGTTGCCCAGACTGAGTGCAGTGGTGTGATCTTGGCTCACTGTAGCCTCTGCCTCCTGGGTTCAAATGATTCTCCTGCCTCAGCCTCCCAAATAGCTGGGATTATGGGTGCGCACCACCATGCCTGGTTAATTTTTGTATTTTTAGTAGAGACAGAGTTTCACCATGTTGGCCAGGCTGGTCTCGAACTCCTGACCTCAAGTGATCCACCTGCCTCGGTCTCCCAAAGTGCTGGGAATACAGGTGTGACCCATTGTGCCTGGCCCATTTTTCTTAAATAACAAAGACATTGCCTGTCTTAGGGGATTTGTGTGAGGTTTAGTAGTAGAAAGTATTCAAATCTCAGCTCTGCCCTTTTTATTGACCTGACATACCTAGTGACTGGGCCTCCAGTTTCTCATCTGTAAAGTAAATGTGGAAAACAATACCACCTTGGTAAATCCCCTTGTTATTAGAATCAAAGCAGGGTATTATGAGGGGAAATGCTTAGTGAACTGTGAAATCCCAGAACAGGTAAGAGAGGGATGTCGTTATTATTTGAGGTAAATCTCTTATATCGTCCATTTCTCTATACCTAGTGCTCATTTCCTACTGTATAGTGTGAACAGAAACTAGTTAATGAACACTTGTCCCTGCCCTTCCTGTCTCCCAACAGAGTCAGTTAATTTGCTAAGAAAGCTGAGTGCTGTGCACTTGACTCATGTCTGTCACCAATTCATATGGCCATCACTTCACTTTCCTGGGCCTCAGTCGTCTCACCTGTAAAATGATATCCTGCTATGACATATGCTAAGAGGGCCTGTGGACCAGCGGATCCTAATCTTAGATCCTAGAATTCTTATAGATTCACAGATCTTACCCCAGAAATTCCAATTCAGTAAGTCTGGATTTGAGTTAGAAGATGTAATTACCTTTCTAGCTCTAACATTCTAAAATTCTAAGAATAGGAAATTAAAATATGCATTTGAGGCCAGGTATAGTGGCTCATGCCTATAATCCCAGCACTTTGGGAGGCCAAAGTGGGCAGGATCACCTGAGGTCCAGAGTTCGAGACTAGCTTAGCCAACATGGTGAAACCCCAACTCTACAAAACCCCATCTAATACAAAAATTAGCCAGGTGTGGTGGTACATGCCTGTAATTCCAGCTACTCGGGAGGCTGAGGCAGGAGAATCTCTTGAACTCCAGAGGCGAAGGTTGCAGTGAGCTGAGATCATGTCATTGCACTTCAGCCTGGGCGACAAGAGTGAAACTCCATCTCAACAACAACAAAAAATGCATTTGGGGGGAATAATCATTTTCAGAAAGTAAACTAATTAGATCCCACTCAATAGTTACATCTTTTGCTTTGTCAATAGCATCGTTTACTGAAGTCTTATTGTATGCAAAGCTTTTTAAAAAACTATATTTCGCTAGTTCTTAAGGTAGATTATAATGAAAATTCATTTAGTAAAAAAAAGTTTAAAGGCCTGGAAGAAAACAGGAAACAAGGAGTGAAAGGAGAGTGGACAGTTGTACCAATCAAGCTCCAATTTGACCTTGAGCTTTTTAGAGGATAAGCAAAAATGTTCAGAAATCATGTAAGACCTTCAACCAAACACAGCACAGCTGAAGCTCCCAAATACTGGTTACCTAAGCACTGAGCAGTGCCAAAATGGTTGGAAGCGTCACCTGGTTGCCTTAGAAACAAGCAAACAAAATGACAATGGAATGAATATGTTGTAAAACTAAATTTTTACAATTAATTATAAAATCCTGAGGGTCTATTTAATAGGTTTTAAAGTTTAATTGGTTTTTCTTTAGTAAAGTGATGATTATCATAAACACCTCTATTGGGCAAAATAAAAAGTTGTTTTTTCTTCCAAAACTTAATCCAATAATGTTTAGTCTGTGAAATCCAAAAAGCTGGCAGACACCACTGTAAGGGAATCCAGAGATGAGTAAGGTCCAGTTTTTCTCCCTCCAAAAGGTTACAGTACTTGGAGAACAGAAGACAAATAACTAGAACAGCCAGATTTAACAAATGTCTCAAATATTTGTCCCAAATATTGTGTGGGGTATACTTACACTAAAAATGGATTTAAACATACCTGAAATTCAAATGTAACTGGGCATACTGTATTTTACTTGACAGCCTCCTATTATCAGTAGCTCAGGACTTAGTTGAGCAGCAAGCAAATATGCATTGATAGATGATTCACGGATATATTGACACATTGCATTTTAAAGCTAGAAGGGGCTTTAGAGACCATCTGGTTTCATAGGTGAGGGAATAGAGCCCAAATCGGCTGCTAGTCCATCTGCTCAGGCTACAAAAAAAAAAAAAAAAAAAAAAAAAAAACCCACCACCATAGACCAGGTGGCTTAAACAACAGAAATTTATCTTCTCACAATTTTGGAGGCTGCAAAGTCCAAAATCGAGGCTGATTTGGTTTCTGGTGAGGACTCTCTTCCTCTCCTCTCTATGTCCTCATGCAGTGGAGAGGGAGAGAGCACAGGCCCCTCTGGTGTCCTTTCTTAGGACGCTGATCCTGTCATATCAGAGCCTCACCCTTAGGACCTCACTGAACCTTCATTCCCTCCTTGCAGGTCTTGTCTCCAAATATGGTCACTGTAGGGGTTAGGGCTTCAGTATATGAATCTTGGGGGGACACAGTTCAGTCCATAGCAGCACCTTTGTGTGTTGTAAAAACATACCCCTTTCTCCCAGGAAAACAGTCTGGCTCCAGAACCCACTGCAAGCAGAGTATTGCCAGCCCCCAGCGGGGTCCCCGGCCAAATGGTAGTCTTGCTGCCACCCCAGAAGAATGCCTCGCTTTTGCCAAAGCTACTTCCCCAGGTGGAAGAAACATCGATTTCCCATCTCTCTTTGGAGTAACCATCCCTCCCCAACTTCATGCAGACTTGGGAGAGTGTTCATCAGAGGGCCTCACCCTCGGGGAAGGCAGTGGATGCAAAACATGAGGGAAAACACCAGACCCCCTTCTTCTGGGAACTTAATCTATAAGGATATGGTACAATAAGAAAAAGACAACTGAGCTGATATAGCCCAGCAGTGGCTTTGAATGGAGTCTGCTCCTTAGTTCCTGTCACCTAGCTTCGAGAGTCACCCTGCCCCTGTTATTCCTGAGCCTTGATTTTGCTATTCTGTGAACTACTTTTAGCCTTCCAGTGAATTCTTTATTTTTATTTTTGGAGTGGGGAGACTCTAATTAACCAAAGTCAGTCTCTGTTGCTTGTGTCCAAAGAACCCCGACTTCTTTTTTTTTTTTTTTTTTTTTTTGTTTTGTTTTCTTCAGGCGGAGTCTTGCTCTGTCACCCAGGCTGGAATGCAGTGGCGCGATCTCAGTTTACTGCAACTTCTGCCTCCTGGATTCAAGCAATTCTCCTACCTCAGCCTCCTGAGTAGCTGGGATTACAGGTGCAAACCACCATACTCAGCTAAATTTTGTACTTTTAGTAGAGACGGGGTGTCACCATGTTGGACAGGCTGGTCTTGAACTCCTGGGCTCAAGTGATCCACCCCCCTCAGCCTCCCAAATTGCTAGGATTACAGGCGTGAGCCACTGTGCCTGGCCAAGAACCCTGACTTCTAACTCTCCAGTCAAAGGAATTTTATCCTCCCTCCCTCCCTTTTCCTTCCTTCTTTTCATCCTTCCCTGAAATATGCTGAACTCTCAATAAGCTGAAAGTTTAGTGTAAAATACAGGTGCAAAAAGGCAACGTTTACAAAAGGATCCAAATAATGTGAATTTGTCATTCTCAGGTTCAACCAAAGTCTCTTAGGATTCCACAACATCATCTCTAGGTTATCTTGGATTCTTGGTCCCTTGAGGACAAGAGTTGCATCTAAGACATAATCTTTCCAGTCTATAACTCTTAATTATCCACCTTGTGTACTCTGGGGTCCTCAAAGTGTAATAGCAGCACTACGAATACGTTTCCAGAGAATCGATCTCATTTTCTTTTCTTAACCCATAAAGTGAGATTTAGAAAGGACCTTAGAGAGCATTAATCTCTCTTTAGAGCTGAAGAAATGGAAGCCCCAAGAAGTTAGCTATGCCTGATGTCATAGACCAGGCAGAGGCCAGGCTGGAATGAGGCACCTCTGTCCCCTAGTAGGGCTCTTTCTAGATACTAATTTAATGCTTGCTCTTGCCTGACAGTGTATGTCTGGGCACCTAAAGCAGCTTCAAGTTCCTCTCTCTGGAGCTTACCTGCTAGTGATGTAAGTACTGGGCTTCCCTCTTCCCTCAGCAAGGATTCCCCAGAGAGCGTCTGACAGCCTTTGGAGAGAGCCTTTTTGACAGCCACCCCTAGGGCATGTCATCGCTCAGGTTAATTACACCTAGACTGCTGTGATGAGATTCAGGAGCAGATGCAAGACTTTGGGTGGAAAAGGAGACTATTCCCCTCTCAAATGCTGCCAGTTGGCAAAGACATTTGCATATCCAAAGCACAGAGGAGTAATGTAAAGGTTTATAAGCCAAGAAATTCACCTTCCTTAGCGGTTGTTCCGTTCTGATGGACTTAATTGCTTGGAGTCTGACAGTTCCGTTTTTCTTCCTCCTCTTATCTGCCTCCCTCTAACCTCCTTCTCCCTCAACTCTAAATGTCTTATGAAGACAGAATCTCCATGTGATTTCTTTACACCATGCATTCCATGGCTTGGTATGAGAGTTCTCCTAGTGTCTTAATTTCTCTAACTGGTCTTGGTGGCTGTGATTACTTCACAAACCTCTCTCTCAAACCCGGCACATTTTTTGCTGGGATGGCTTTGTCCGTCCTTTGCTAAAAGCACCCATCTAGACACCCTGCTCCAGTGTTTTTAGACTTAAGAAATGTTACTTTTTCTATTCCTTCGATATTGCAAATTCTACTTATTATTCATATTCATCCATTCGTTCTTTTTCTTCTTTTTTTTTTTTTAGACAGGGGCTGAGTCTGTCACTCAGGTTGTAGTGCAGTGGTGTTACATTGTCTCACTGCAAACTCTGCCTCCCGGGCTCAGATGATCCGCCCACCTCAGCCTCCCAAGTAATTGGGACTACAGTTGTGCACCAGCATGCCCGGCTACTTTTTGTATTTTTAGTAGAGACGGGCTTTTGCCGTATTGCCCAGGCTGGTCTCGAACTCCTGGCCTCAAGTGATCCACCCGTCCAAGCCTCCCAAAGTGATCCCCCAAAGGGATTACACGTGTGAGCCACCACACCCAGCCCTCATCCATTCATTCTTATTTTCACTTAACAAAAATTCAAGGACCTACTATGGGCCGCACAGTGTGCAGAGGCACCAGGGCTGCAATACTGACGTCACCCTTTGTAAATAAAGCTTACAGTTTAGTTAGGGTGGCAGATCCCCCACACACAAAAGAAACAAATCAGCTAAATGATAAGTGCTGTGAGGGACCTAAACAGAGGGCCCAACTGGACACTTAAGAGGGAACTATATCAGAGTGGTCAGGAAAGGTGTCCCCAGGGGAGACCTGAAGGAGGAGAGGAGGCAGCCATGCGGAGCTCAGAGGGACGTGGGTTCTGAATGAGCTACAAGGGCAAGCAACATTGAGCCCAGGCAAGGAAGAGCTGAGCTGGGCATGTTTAAGAAGTGGAAGCGAGGATGGCTTGGCTGGAGGAGGTGCAAGAGGACAAAAAGCACACAAGATGGGGCTGGGGAGAGAAAGAGGACAGATAACATCCAGGTTCTGCAGTACCACACAAAGACATTGGGAATTTGTTCTGAGAGCAGCAGGAGGCTCCTAATAAGATGCACACCTGAGTGGAGTAACTTGTGTGTCTCAGGAAGGTTCTTGCTTTCTGGGGCAGAAAGCCCCAGAGGAGGGCAGAGTGCGGACAGGAGGACCTCTTACGAAGCCATTGCAGGAGTTTGGGGAAGAGATGATGGTGATGGAAGTGGATGGACAGGTTGGAAAGCTATTTGGAGGTGGCTCCAGCACCATCTCTCTATCTCAGGGAGCCTGAATCTCTGAGTCCAGCACATGCACGTGCAGAACTCCCCTGCTGGCCTCCTGTTGGCCACAATGGACATGAAGTTGGCTTAGAAATGTGAGTTTGGCTAGGCGTGATGGCCTATTCCTGTAATCCCAGCACTTTAGGAGGCTGAGGGGGGCGGATCATTTGAGGTCAGGAATTTGAGACCAGCCTGGCTGACGTGGTAAAACCGCATCTCTATTAAAAATACAAAAAAAAAAAATTTAGCTGAGTATGGTGGCACATGCCTGTAATCCCAGCTACTCAGGAGGCCAAGGCAGGAGAATCGCTTGAACTCAGGAAGTGGAGGTTGCAGTGAGCCAAGATCATGCCACTGCACTCCAGCCTGGGTGACAAAGCGAGACTCCCTCAAAAAAAAAAAAAAGAAAAAAAAAAAGAAAAGAAAAGAAAAGAAAGAAAGAAAGAAAATTGAGGTCATACACTAAACTTTCTTTTTCTTTTTTCTTTTTTCTTTTTTTGAGACATGATCTTGTGCTATCACCCCAGGCTGGAATGCAGTGACATGATCCTAAATCACTGCAACGTTGAACTTCTCAGCTCAAGGGATACTTTCACCTCAGCCTCTTGACTATCTGAAATTACAGGCACATGCCACCAAGCCCGGCTAATTTTTAAGATTATTTTTTGTAGAGGTGGGGTCTCACTATGTTGCCCAGGCTGGTCTTGAACTCCTGAGCTCAAGTGATCCTCCTGCCTTGGCCTCCCAAATTGCTGAGATTTCAGGTGTGAGCCATCACATTGGGTTGGACTTTCTTATGGACCATTTATTCCTGCATATGAGGCAGCTTATTTACAGAGACATAGATTGGAAAAATTATGTTCTTTCATGATTATTAAGGGGGAATGAAGGCAAAGGGAAGCCAAGTAGCTTGTGCAAGGATATAGAGAACACTGGAGCCCAAACTTGATCTCAGGCATCCTAGTTTCTTCTACTTATCCAGCAGGCCACTCTGTAGCTCCAGCAAGTGGAATACCATCAGCCTTTGCTCAGTAGTCTACTCTTACTATAATTGAATCCACCACACTGGAAATTTCGTAAGTGTTCACAGTGCATTTTTGTCTACAGATGTGAAATGTTAAGGTTGGATTAGAAGTCATTGGCTGACTGCAATGTCCCTGAGGACCACAAGGGGGCGAACAGCTAGGCTGCCTGTGTCCCTCTGTCCCGCTGTCTCTCTGTCTCACCTGAACCCTCTGTACTCCTTAATTTTTTTTATTTTTATTTTTATTTTTTATTTTTTGAGACGGAGTCTTGCTTTGTCACCCAGGCTGGAGTGCAGTGGCGTAATCTCGGCTCACTGCAAGCTCCGCCTCCTGAGAGTCTTGCTCTGTCGCCCAGGCTGGAGTCCAGTGGTACAATCTCGGCTCACTGTAATCTCCACCTCCCGATTTCAAACGATTCTCCTGCCTCAGCCTCCCAGGTAGCTGGGATTACAGGCACTCGCCACCATGCCTGGCTAATTTTTGTGTTGTTAGTAGAGACAGAGTTTCACCATGTTGACCAGGCTGGTCTCGAACTGCTGGCCTGAAGTGATCTGCCTGCCTGGGCCTCCGAAAGTGCTGGGATTACAGGCGTGAACCACCACGCCCGGCCTACTCCTTAATTCTACATATGTATACTTTGTCTCTTTGTGACATTCTTTTTCATTTTATTATAATAAGTTACATCTATT
>NC_045444.1:102803510-102875186 GCF_002776525.5 Piliocolobus tephrosceles | reverse complement strand
TAAATCACTGCAACGTTGAACTTCTCAGCTCAAGGGATACTTTCACCTCAGCCTCTTGACTATCTGAAATTACAGGCACATGCCACCAAGCCCGGCTAATTTTTAAGATTATTTTTTGTAGAGGTGGGGTCTCACTATGTTGCCCAGGCTGGTCTTGAACTCCTGAGCTCAAGTGATCCTCCTGCCTTGGCCTCCCAAATTGCTGAGATTTCAGGTGTGAGCCATCACATTGGGTTGGACTTTCTTATGGACCATTTATTCCTGCATATGAGGCAGCTTATTTACAGAGACATAGATTGGAAAAATTATGTTCTTTCATGATTATTAAGGGGGAATGAAGGCAAAGGGAAGCCAAGTAGCTTGTGCAAGGATATAGAGAACACTGGAGCCCAAACTTGATCTCAGGCATCCTAGTTTCTTCTACTTATCCAGCAGGCCACTCTGTAGCTCCAGCAAGTGGAATACCATCAGCCTTTGCTCAGTAGTCTACTCTTACTATAATTGAATCCACCACACTGGAAATTTCGTAAGTGTTCACAGTGCATTTTTGTCTACAGATGTGAAATGTTAAGGTTGGATTAGAAGTCATTGGCTGACTGCAATGTCCCTGAGGACCACAAGGGGGCGAACAGCTAGGCTGCCTGTGTCCCTCTGTCCCGCTGTCTCTCTGTCTCACCTGAACCCTCTGTACTCCTTAATTTTTTTTATTTTTATTTTTATTTTTTATTTTTTGAGACGGAGTCTTGCTTTGTCACCCAGGCTGGAGTGCAGTGGCGTAATCTCGGCTCACTGCAAGCTCCGCCTCCTGAGAGTCTTGCTCTGTCGCCCAGGCTGGAGTCCAGTGGTACAATCTCGGCTCACTGTAATCTCCACCTCCCGATTTCAAACGATTCTCCTGCCTCAGCCTCCCAGGTAGCTGGGATTACAGGCACTTGCCACCATGCCTGGCTAATTTTTGTGTTGTTAGTAGAGACAGAGTTTCACCATGTTGACCAGGCTGGTCTCGAACTGCTGGCCTGAAGTGATCTGCCTGCCTGGGCCTCCGAAAGTGCTGGGATTACAGGCGTGAACCACCACGCCCGGCCTACTCCTTAATTCTACATATGTATACTTTGTCTCTTTGTGACATTCTTTTTCATTTTATTATAATAAGTTACATCTATTCCCCCCCCCCCCCTTTTTTTTAGATGGAGTCTTGCTCTGTCGCCCAGGCTGGAGTGCAGTGGCGCCATCTCGGCTCACTGCAAGCTCTGCCTCCTGGGTTCACGCCATTCTCCTGCCTCAGTTTCCTGAGTAGCTGGGACTACAGGCGCCCACCACCAAGCCTGATTAATTTTTTGTATTTTTAGTAGAGATGGGGTTTCACCGTATTAGCCAGGATGGTCTCGATCTCCTGACCTCATGATCCACCCACCTCCCAAAGTGCTGGGATTACAGGTGTGAGCCATCACGCCTGGCCACATCTATTTGCTTTTTTATCTTTCCCTCTCTCTCTCTCTTTTTTTTTTCTGTGCTCCTCTAACCCCACATCCAGCTGCCCATCGCATGGAGCTAAAGCTTATTTCACCCAGTTTGCCTAGGTGTTAAATTGCTCCTGGTTTTCAGTTCTCAAAAGGTACAAATGAAACATTTCGTATTTCCCTCCTCTAGCCTTTCCTCACGCTGATTTGATGTTTTCTTATATGGACACCAATTACCTTCCTCTCTTCTAGCTGAGTGGTCTTCAGTAGAAAAAGAAAGGGATCTACCCCTGACTGAAATAAAATAGCACACCCAGAAACAAAAGGCCAATCAGTTCTTAAGGAATTTCCTGAGTAGGGGAAAGGTAAGCTTTGAGGCCTGTATCCTGTCTCTACTGCAACTAAGATGGCACCAAAATAACCACCCAAAGTGTGGGATTCCTGTGGATCTGGGCAAAAGGCAATTCCTTCCTTCCCTTTCTCCAGCATTTCACATTTCTTATTGTCAGATTATTCTTTTTAGTGTTCGGTCCAAATTCTCTGCAAATTCTGTCCAAATTCTCTGCTAATTTGTTCTGTCCATGGGGGAAAGATAAATGGAGGGGCTGCTAGCTATTTTGTGTTCCTGGAGGACTTACAATCATCCCCTTGCACAGAGCCAGGCTACAAGCTGCAGGTTCAGACCTCAGGGTGATGAGGATACAAGACTGGCTTTCTGCCCCAAACAGAACTATTTACATCTGCATTCGATGGAGGCACAACCCAGACTAAATCAGGGAGAAGGAACGGTCCCATTCGTCGCAAGGATAAATTACCCTAATTGAGTGGTTAAGAGCCTGAATGATTTCTAGATACTTTACAGTAAGGGACCTGCTACTCCTAGATGCAATAATAGAAAACCACGGACCATCAGAGCCATTTGGGAAAGAGCATTAGCATCCCGTCTGCTCACATCCTTGGTCCTCAGCACTGGTTTCCAGGAACCCAGCTCCGTTTTAACAATTAGTGCAATATTATTTGAATTTTTACTTTAATTTTCTCTTGTACGTTTCTGAAAAAGCAGGGTCTCTTTTTCTTATCCCTATGTGTATACATGTGCAGTATATGCCTTTTATTTTTAATTTTTTTCATTTTTGCATGTTATAACAGTATATGCCTTTTAGACTTCTGACACAAATCTCTACTTCTGAATTATGAAAGTAAATTCCCACATCCCTCTACTCCGCCTCCATAAAACAGGCAACTCTAGAATTCCTCCTCAGCACCCCCTCCAGCTTGCTATAGGTATAGACACCTCTGCTTCTGGAAAAATGAAAGCTTAGTTATTTACTTTTTGAAAAATGTAAAATCCTGCTTTATGCAGTCAGTTGGAGAACTAGATTTTAAAAATATTCTTATTATTATATTTGAGACAGAGTCTCACTGTGTCACCCAGGTTGGAGTGCAATGGCATGATCTCGGTTCACTGCAACCTCTGCCCCCTGGGTTCTCCTGCCTCAGCTTCCTGAGTAGCTAGGCTTACAGGCGTGTGCCACCATGCGCAGCTATTTTTTGTGTTTTTAGTAGAGATGAGGTTTCACCATGTTGGCCAAGCTGGTCTTGAACTGCTGACCTCAAGTGATCTGCCGGCCTTAGGCTCCTAAAGTGCGGGTATTACAAATGTGAGCCACTGTGCCTGGCAAAACAAAAAATATAAATTTTTTAAAAACTGTATCTTTGATTAAAACTCCATATATTTAATACATACAAAAGTATATACAGTGGAATGTCTCCTTCCTGCTGAGGTCTGATTTAAAAAGTAATGCTTTATAAGCTATGGCATCAGGGATCCTTATTTGCATATATCCCCTCTAAGGCTCTGTATCTAATTTTGTATTTATAATTTTGTATTTTGTTTTTTGGTAAAAGTGCCCCCCACAAATTGTATGAGCTTCAGTGCACCCAAAACTTGATTCTGCTCTTCTTCCATCCATCACCCACATCCCATTCCCTTCCCAGCAGGCAGCCAATGCCATTCATTCCTTTTTTAAAAAGATTGTTTATTTTTAACTGACTTATAATAGTCATGGATATAATTGTTATATTTCAATTACATAATCAATTTCTTGCATATTTTTCTGGATATGTTTTACGCACATTTAAGTAAAAACATTTATTTATCTTCCCTTCCCTTTCATATAAATGGCAGTGTGCTATGTACACTGTTCTGCACTTTTTGCATTTGTCTTGAAGTAAATTCATCTCTTTGAATTTTGTTTTCTCCATCTATAATATGGAAATAATTGCACCTATCCCATAGACTTCTGTTAGGATTACCTGAGATAATGTAAAGCACTTAGCTCATTGCCTGGAATACATTAAGTGATCAATAAATTTAAGTTATTATTCTATTATTAATGTTTAAAATATACTACAAAGCTACAATAATAAAACTAATGTGGCATTGATAACATACTAGCAGACTGATGAAACTAAGTAAGAAACCTCTTCAACTTCCTCTTTTTGATTTGTGTGCAAGATACTGTTGCCAACAGATGAAATACAAACACTAAAAAGAAAGTTTGTCTCAAGGAACTTAAAGACTAGGGGAAGAGAGAATATGTGTGTGTCAAAAATATAATACAAAAAGAATTGTGGATAAGCTCAGTGCAGTGGTATGTGCCTGTAGTCCCAGCTGCTTAGGAGACTGAGTCAAGAGTGTTGCTTGAGCCTAGGAATTCAAGGCCTTAGTGGGCTGTGATTATGCCTGTGAATAGACACTGTGCTCTAGCCTGGGAAACAGGATCCATCTCTAAAAAGAAATCAGTCAATCACAGATAAATGGTCTTGGGGGTTTAGTGAGGAGCTCTGATGATGGGGATACAGGGAATACAGAATCAGGAAGGTTAAGTGGATGAAGTGGTGTCTGAACTGATTAAGTAGAAATTTGGAATCCAACAATAATAGGAGGATGGTGGTTATGGCAAGGATGATCCAATCTGACAGAAGCACAAATGCTGAGAACAATCTGGTTCACCAAAATAATGTGTAAAAGAGTTTATTCTTTAACATAGAGTTATAGATTGGCAGAATGTTTTCCTATATGACATGATCTCTGGGGTCCTTTCTACAAGTCTGAACAAGTAAAAGAGAGGCAGAAGTCCCTTGGCGGGGGATAAGATGTGCATTTTGATTGAATTTGGCATCTGAGTCTAACTCCTAACTGCATTAAAGGGGGGAAACAGTATCAATATTAACAAAACCGATCCCTCATGAACAGACTCAAAGTCTAAATCTTTAGCTAGCTCTTTATCAATAACATGTTCTAATTACATGTGAGGCTTTGAAAATATGCCTCTGTGTGATAATTGCTGGAAAGCAGATTTTAATCCCAGGAACTTACAAATTGCAGTTGTAAAGAAGAAATAGAGAGCTTATCAATTGACACTATTTAGTGTCATTTGTTTGCAACTGCAGATAATGACAGGATGCTGCTTGGAACAATGGGTGCCCTGACCCCCTTTGTGACCACCACCCCAGTAGATCAAGTGTATAAGTGACAGTTCATATGCAAAATGGTCTAAAGGCTACCTGATCACCCCACAAGGCCACATAGGGCTTTGAGGAAACTGAATGCAAAGCCACATGTTAGATAAAATAAAGTTTATATCTTCTTCCCAGAAATTAAAAAACCTCCTGGCAAAGTCAGCTTCCAGACAAGCTGAGTCCTAAAAGAACCAGTTCCCCAAAGCTCTGTCATTGGATTGAATTGTTTCAGACCTGAGGAGAAGGGAGCTCCTGAAGCTGGGCCCACCCTGGCACAGGGAGGGTGGGCTTCTTCTGCCATCTGCCACCTCTTTATTCCAATGCCTTCTCCTCTCAGTCTAGATTTCCCTGGGCCCCCAGTCCTCGCCCAACCAGTGTGTGCTGTTTGTGTGATCAGCAAATCATTTAGGGAAAAGCCTTTTAATTAAGAGGAAAGCAACAAATTATTAAATCAGAGTCATTTATTACCCTGCCATCTGGCCAGACTTCCTTCTGGCCCCCCTTCTTCCTCAACCAACCCTGCACAGGCATATAAAGTAACAAGGAGAATGGAAAAAGAGGAGATTCCTTTCTGCCTGGACTTGGAAAGGACTGTCCAGCTCTTCCTGGAAGCAGGGTAAGGGTTCTAGGAGGACTTTCCCACATCCTTTCTATACTGTAGAAGCCAAGTCTTGGTTTTCCTCTCCTATAAAACGGGGATGATGAGGTCTACCTCAGGGCTTCTGGATGCCTGGCCCAGTGGCTGGTATAGTGGAGGCACTCAGGAAACAGAAGCTGAATCTGAAGCCTGCACATTGGAAGCTTTGTTATGGATGGTGGCATCAGCAGTAGCGGAGGCAGTGATGGCTGGAGGGAGCCTACTACATGTTTCCATCCTGTAAGCCCAGCTGGCTCTCCCTCTGTTGTAACCCACAGAGGTATTCCCTTGCTGCCTCCCTGCAAATGTCAGGGGAGCTCAGGAAATTCATGCCCACCCCTTGCCCCCATCCCCAATGGATGCTAGGACATTATTCTAAGAGAAAGGCAGCTGGAGACCACAGTATCTGGTTCAGGCATGATGAGAAGGACTGAGCAACACTTAGAGTAGGAAGAAGCTAAGGAATCACACATAGGGGTGTATTCAAAAGCCAACAGCTCAGGGAGGACTATGCTGGGATACATAATAAGATAGTCAGGCACTATTTCCTAAAAACAAAATCACACAGTTATGACAGCTATGAATGAAAACTAATACAGGCATATTGGAGACTCAATTACCATGAGTGGTGTGGCAGTCAATGATGTGATTTTCCAAAAGAGTGAGCAACTCTGGTAAAGAAATTAACAACACAAACTATAACCTTCCCTTAATTTACAGCGTAGTTTCATTCTTAGCATATACTTCATGCATGTTAAAAATCATTTTTAAAAAGTCTCTCTGTTTACATAGAAAACTAAGTTACTTTTTAAAGCTCAGATAGTTATAAACAAGTTATAAACAACTCTGTAAATATCTAGTAGAACATTTGAAAATTATATGGAGCATCGGATAAGTATATACGAGATGGTGAGATTGTCTCACAGATAGTAAAAGATTGAGCTGCCTGTGGTTCCAGCCTCTACTTGCCAGGAGTGAGCCCCTTACCCATCATTGGGGTAACCAAAAACTCTCCACACTTTTTCAAAATGCCCCCTACTGGGTGATCCTGTGCTAGACTAAAAATTAAAATGTGAATCAAACTAAATTAAATGTTAAAAAAGACCTTACTTTGACACAATCAGGAAATTTTGAATTTGAATGGATACCTGATGATAAGAAAGAATTTTTGTTTTGTTAGATATGATAATTGTCTTAGTCCATTTGTATTGCTGTAACAGATTACCACAGACTAGGTAATTTGTAAACCATCAGAATTTATCTGGCTCAGGGATCTGGAGGCTGGGAAGTCCAACAGGGAGGAGATGCATCTGGCAAGGGCCTTCTTGCTGTGTCATAACCTGGCAGAGGGCATCACGTGGTGAGAAACCTCTCCAAAGAGCAAGAGAGCAAGAGGGGGCTGGACTTACTTTTATAACTGTCCCACCCTGGAGACAACTAACCACTTCTGCAATCATGATTTTAATCCATTCTTGAGGGCAGAGTCTTCTGACCTAATCGTCTCTTACTTGGCCGTGCCTCCCAACACTTTTGCCTTGGGGAGTAAGTTTCCAACACACCAACTTTGGGGGACACATTCAGATCATAGTAATAATGAAATGGTTTTACATAAAAACACATTCAAACGTGCATATACTCATATCAAAAAATCAGGCTCACAATAAAATTTCAGTAGTGACCATCTGAGTACAATATATCTTTGCATTTTATAGAAAGTATTTCTTGGGGTGGCTACTCAGCTCCCAAAGACTCACTCATCTCATGGAACGTTGTTAATACAATAATCAAGGGAACCTTAGTAGTGGAGTTTGTGTCACTTACTCCCCTGTCTGTAAGTGATGGGTCTGTGTGGGGCTGGAGCATCCCTGACCCTATTGAAGTCCATCAGATGCTCTTGCAGAGATCTGGCCATTCTGAAAAGAGAGATGGGGACCTGGGGTGTGGGAGCGGAGTCACATTGGTGGCAACTCCTAGAGAAGAGCCTTGTCCTGCAGGAACTGAGGTCTCCAAAGTCACCCTGTTTCCTGCCCTTGTTGAGGCTTAGTAATCCAGTCCTTCCAAGGCTTCTGTGAGACACCACAAAATCTTTCCCCCAGATTCCCTTTATTTGTGTCCAAGACAGCTAAAGTTTGTGCTTGTTGTTTATTACTAAATAATTTTAGCAAGATTATTTCGCTCTGGAGGCAAATAATATTTCAGGAGATGATTTACAGATGAAAGATGGACTACTTAAGACTAGGTCCTTTGGAAGTCAAAATTTGAGAATTGTTGTATTCCTGAATTTGTTTGTTTTTTAGATAAACACTACAAAGGGGGATGCAGTTGAACTTGGCAAATCATCTGTCTTTGGATATATTGGAAATTCTCATTTAAATAGGATAGCTGCCCCCAGTGTTGTTTGCTGCTTGGTATTCACGTTCTTGTTTAGTCTCCTTCCACACGGAATAAGGCTGACCTGTGTAAGCAATAAAATACTATGAAACATTATGTGTAGAGTCATAAAAAAGTGGAGGCTTCCACTTTGTCTCATGGATCACTCACCAGGGAGGAAACTATTCCCCATGTCATGAGGACCCCATGGAGACAGCCATGTGGTGAGGAACAGAGCCTCCTGTCAACAGCCAGCACCCACTTGCCAGCCTTGTGAGTGTGAGCCACTTTGGAAGAGGGTCCTCCAGCCCCGTTCAAGAGCCTGCAGATGAATACAGTACGTGACCACCATCTTGATTACAACCTCATGAGTGTCCCTAAGCCACTGAAACTGTGAGGTAATGAATGTTTGCTATTGTTTTAAGCCACTGTGTTTTAAATTTTGTTATATAGATACTTAGCCCAAAAATCAAATCAAACTCCTCACAAATGGTACATGGCCTTCCCACTTTCTTTCCCCAGCTGCAATTTTTTTTTTTTTTTTTTTCTGAGACCAAGTCTCACTCTGTTGCCCAGGCTGGAGTATAGAGATGTGATCTCGATTCACTGCAACCTCTGCCTCCTGGGTTCAAGCGATTCTCCTGCCTCAGCCTCCCAAGTAACTGGGACTACAGATGCACACCATCATACCTGGTTAATTTTTGTGTTTTTAGTAGAGATGGGGTTTCTCCATGTTGCCCAGGCTGGTCTTGAACTCCTGACCTCAGGTGATCCACCCACCTTGGGCTCACAAAGTACTGGGATTACAGGCATGAGCTACCACACCCGGCCTTTCCCAGCTACATCTTTATTTTGTTCTTTTCTTTTCTTTTCTTTTCAATTTCTTTTGTTTTTTCTTCCCCCAACTACATCTTTGACCTTATCTTCTGGTCCTCTCCCTCTCTCTCATTCTGCTGCAGATACCCTGGTCGCTTGCTTCTCTTGGAACTTGCCTGGCACACATCTGCCTCACACACGTTGTATCTGCGGGCCTCTCTGCCTGAACCACCCTTCTCCCAGATACCTAAGTGACTCGTTCCCCCTGCCTCCTTCAACACTTGGTTTAAATCTCACCTTCTCAGTGATGCCTTCCCTGGTCACCATATTTAAAATGAAAATCCTTCTCCTTACCTGGCAATTCCATCCTCCTCTCCTGTTTTATTTTCTCCATCACTCTTATCGCCATTTTACATCCCATATGTTTTACTTGTCCGTCTTCTTTATCATCAGCTCCAGGAGGGCAAGGATTTAAGTACATTTTGTACATGGTGTCCTTAGCGTCCAAATCAATGCTTTGCATGCAGGAAGCTCCAATAATTATTTGCTAAGTGAATGAATAAATGAATTAATCTAGTTAGCTTAAAATATTAAACACATTATAGGGGTCCCTTGTAGGAAAATTAGAAACTATGATAATCCTTAGAATGAAATAAGAACCACCATCTGGAAATATCCAATACTAACATTTTTCTAGCTATTCTTCTTGATTGTTCTCATTCATGCCCTTAGATTTGCAAGGAATGGAAATCCACTCTGGCTAACCCAGATAAAGGCTGCAGAGGACTCTAGGGAAATGGACAAGGCACAAGATACCTCTGGGGGTTAAGAGAACCAAAACTCCAGCCAACATGCTGCTCTCTCTGGCTTGTGGGGCCTGAGGATCTCCCTCCTGTGGCATCTCTGCTTCCTCTCCTCACCTGCTCCAGTCTGCTCATTCATTAATTCACATGTGGTTTTCATGGCCGTACCGGGACTGCCACGCTTTTCAGTCTCATTGGCTTAGTCCCTCTTTGTCCCAGTTCCCAAGTTCCAAGAAAACTCTGAGTATGCCAGATTAGGCCAGGCATCTTCGTCAGGTGGACGAGGTCATAAATCTGTATTTGTTTACTGGAGCTGCCATAATGAAGTACTACAAACTGGGCGGCTCAAGCAACGGAAATCTGCTGTCTCCTGGTTCTGGAGGCCAGAGATCTGAGATCGAGGGGTTGGCGGGTTGGTTCCTTCTGAGGGCTGTAAGGGAGCATCTGCTCCATGCCTCCTGTCAAGCTTCAGGTGGTTTGCTGGAAATCATTAGCATTTCCTGCCTTCCACTGCATCGTGTGATCTCTGCCTTCATCTTCATATGACATTCCCCCCGTGTCTATCTCTTTGTTTCAAAATTTCCCCCTTTTATAAGGATACTAGTCATATTGGATTATGGCGTGCCTAATGACCTCTTCTTAATTTAATCATCCACAAAGACCTTATTTCCAAATGAAGTCACATGCTCTGGAATTGGGGGTTAGGGCTTCAGCATAGACCCCGTGATGGTCACACTGAAACACAAATGCTCCCTGACTTACGATGGCTGCAGGACTCACCTCCTTTTCTCTGCTTCTGAGTGAGGGTGATGCTCTGATATCAACTTGCAAAAAGGACAGGTCTAGATGACGTTTTCTCCAACGGATCGTATTATATAAATGTCTCAACATCTGCCAAAAGGGAGACTTGGGCCAGATACTCTCAAACCTCTCTTTTAGATCTTAAAAACCTGTGGTCCCCAAACCTGAGCCATTGGCCTGGCAATATGGACAATGTACAGGAAAACGAGTGGTTCTGTTTAGCCAGGACTCAGGAGGCCTTTTCCTATAGAGGGTCCTCTGGTTCCAGGCACCTGGAGGGACAGGCTAAGGTCACATAAGTGGGAAGGTCATGTTGAATTCATCCCTGTATCCCTAGAGCGCAACACATTGCTGGGTCTTGCAGGACATGTTTGATGTCTAAGATAAAAACCCCTCGAGTGACAGTGGCTCAGCTGAAGCCCCCATCCTCTGAGACCCCCAAACCATTTCTGAGAGTTTCCCAGAACGCTGCCTTGCAAAGGTCTGGAAACAAATCCAGGAGATGATTTCTGTTGCCTTATCCCTGAGCCACTGCCTCCTTCACTGACTTTCACCGTGTTTCGGCTGGATATGATTGCCCTGCTACTACCACTGATTTGACTTCTCTGGTCTCAAGGGAGGGGACACTGCCCACTGCTCTGCTATTTGGTCCCAAATGGGTACCACACTCTTCCCTTAGCCCCTACAGCATCACTGAGACCAGGCTGTAAATCTTAAAGATACTTTTCTCTAAGTCTGAGATTTATGGAAGGAAATACAAAAACTGAAAATTACCAAAACTCTTGCCCCATATCAAGTTCTTCCCTAGGATCTGTTTCCTTGTTTGGCTCCTGGGCTGCCCGCATTTGGCAAAGGGCAGCCTTCCTTCTGCCCCAAAATGCACTCACTGGGAATATCCTACTCCTCTCTTGGGACACCAGATAAAGACATTCCCTGCTCTGGGGAAAATGAATACTTTTTTTCTTTCCACTCTCTAAGTCTCTCCTCTTTATATCCTTATAGCCAGCATCAAATCAAATTCTCGCCAGGATGATGGACAATGAGAGTATCCATTAGCTTCGTGGGCAAGCCCTCCCCATTCCTCCACCAGGGGGTGTCTGGCCTAGATAAGACAACCACAGAATGGCCTGACACGAATGAATTTCTTCGCTTGGGTTTGCTAATCTTATTCATATGCACTTTATTGATGAAGCAATGAATGATGTGGCCTAAATCAAGGTACCCATCCGAATTCCAACCAGCAAGGCCTATACCAAGCATCTTCTTAAGTATTCAGACAGCTTCCTCTTCACACCAGAGCTTATACATTCCCAGTGCATCCCCCCGCACGGATCAACAGTATCCTCCCCTCCTCTGGCCATCGTCAGTTCTCCAAGCCCAGGATCATTAATCACGCTGCCCCCTCTAGGCCCTTTCTGTCAGCCGTGGTCTCTTCCGGCGTGTCCTGTCAGTCCCTCTCCCTTGCCTCAGCCTCCGACAGCAGAGCTGAGGCTCACACCTGTCAGAATGGAATGGGCAAAACCAATCAACAGGGGTGTCAATCTCCCCTACTGCCCACCCTGCCTCCCACTCTTTCATTCCTCTACTTCTCAATAGCACACCATGACCTGACACATTTAGATTTTTTTTTTTTTTCCTTTGAGAAGGGGTCTCACTCTGTTGCCCAGGCTGGAGTGCAGCAGTGCGATCTCAGCTCACTGCAGCCTGGACCTCCCAGGCTCAAGTGATCCTCCCACCCTAGCCTCCTTAGTAGCTGGGACTACAAGCATGCTCCACCACACCCAGCTAATTTTTGTTACTTTTTGTAGGGACAGGGTTTCACCGTGTTGTCCAGGTTTGTCTGGTACTCCTGGGCTCAATCGATCCATCCACCTTGGCCTCCCAAAGTGCTGAGATGAAAGGAGTGAGCCATTGCACCTGGCCCACACTTGGATTTTTAATTTTTTCCTGGGATTAGCCAAGGGGAAGTGGTGGTGAGAGGAAGAGGGGAAGAACTTGGGGAGAACAACAATCTCTGGGGGATCCTGTGGGGCTTTGGGTGCACCCTAATGCCTGTCTGGCCCAAGCACATACAAAGGTCTCCAACTTGGACCCAGATTCCCATGAGGAGAAATTGCAAAACCTAAATGGAACTGCAAAGGAGAAGGAGAATATGATGCTTTACTTGTGGGTCCATTGCCTTATTTTCTTTACAGCCTGCTGCCTAATTTCTTCAGGGCCCTGGTCATATGGGCATGAATGAATTAAGTGACTGGCATCTTAGTAGGAGGCAAAATTGTAAAGTAGGCCACTCCTGCCTCCTCTGAGCTTCTGGCCATATTAGCTTTTTGTGCTAAAAGGAGCAGACTCAAGGGCCTCCCTTCCACTCCCAGGAAGCCTGCTTTAATGGTGACCTGCTGGGAAACATGCCCTGTTCTTTGTCATCTAAACCCTTAGCAACTCTAATGGTAGAAATTTCAGGCTCGATAAGAAGGGACGGTGTCCCAGGCAGGTGGGTAGAGGAGATATTTTTAGGCAGGCAGAGCCTCTGAGAACCCATCAAATCACAGCGGCCCGCCCACTCCACCTGTGTTGTCAGCTTTAAATTTGGATGGTATTTTTGGTGGCACAAAAGAGTCTATGCCTCCTGCCACTGGGAGGGCCCATTTTCCCACCCTGACATCTCTGGATGTTCCATCCTTCTCCTCCCTGCAGACCCCAGCACCCAGCTGGCTCCACTCAGCTTGAAGGACAGCAGGCTGCCAGAACAGCCTTGCTAGACTGGCCATCTGTCCCAGAAGAGGGTGGCAGTCCCACCTAACCCAGGACCTCCCAGGGCTGCTGACACAGCTGCTCCAAGGGGAAGATTTTATTTTATTTTAATTAATTAATTTATTTATTTTGAGACAACATCTTGCTCTGTTGCCCAGGCTGGAGTGCAGCGGCACAATCTCCGCTCCTGGCTCACTGCAGCCTCTGCCTCCTGGGCTTAAGCGATTCTTGTGCCCCAGCCTCCTGTGTAGCTGGGACTACAGGCATGCACCACCATGCCCAGCCTAATTTTTGTATTTTTAATAGAATGGGGTTTCGCCATGTTGGCCAGGCTGTACTTAAACTCCTGGCCTCAAGTGATTTGCCCTCCTCTGCCTTCCAAAGTGCTGGGATTATGAGCGGGAGCCACCATATCCGGCCAAGAGAGATTTGAAAGCATGTTTTCTCACAGGTGCCACCGACTGAGATTGGGGTGCAGGGATAGTGACTTCTAGCACTTCAGGCCAAATCCTCAATCTCTACATGGATCATTTAAGAAGATGGGACCCAGTATCAGGCAGAGTTGGTGAGGGAAAATGAGCTGGGATAGAACAGTGAGGAGATGTGGCTTCTGGTCCTGGCTCTGCCACTCAGTAACTGAGTGACCTTGGTGATTGTTTCCCTCTCTGGACCTCCATTTCCTCCTCTGTAAAATGAGAAGCCTGGATAGGATGTATCTATTTCCTTTTAACTCTTCTTTTTTATGGATTTAATATGATTCTTATGACCAAATATCTGTATGAAGCATCCAGGCAATACCTGCAATGATTCAGTGGCATTTGAAGTCGTGACAACTGTCCATACTTGAGGCCCATACTTTCTTTAATTTTATTAATATTTTAAGCAGAAGTATTTTGTTATATTTGGGAAAGGTAACGGGGTGGGAGGAGGCTGGGTATTTGCTTCATTCTACTTTATTTGCTGGTATAGATTAGATTTATTTGCTGGGTTCAGATTAATTTGAAAATACTTATATCTGTTGCCTGCACTGGAGGGACTTTTGGGTACTGGGAACTCTATTCCTACTCCGTCTTTATCACTTAAATCTGTTGCAAGCAACAGAAACCCCACCCCTAATGGACTAAAGCCAAGCAAAGAAAATGTATTGTCTCATAAATCTAAACCATTTGTCACTAAGATCCACTTCTTCCCTCTCCTCAGCTCTGCATCCTCGAGTCCTAGATAGGGCCTTTCTTTGTGATTAGAAGAGAACTTCCAGGCCGGGCATGGTAGCTCATACCTGTAATCCCAGCACTTTGGGAAGCCGACATGGGCAGATCACCAGGTCAGGAGTTCAAGACCAGCCTGGCCAATGTGGGAAAATCCCATCTCTACTAAAAATACAAAAATTAGCTAGGCCCAGTGGCACGTGCCTGTAATGCCAGCTTCTTGGGAGGCTAAGGCAGGAGAATTGCTTGAACTGAGACTCAGGAGGTGGAGGTTGCAGTGAGCCGAGATGGTGCTACTGCACTCCAGCCTGGGCTACAGAGCGAGACTCCTTCTCAAAAAAAAAAAAAAAAAAAAAAAAGAGAGAGAGAGAGAGAGAACATGCAGTAACTCCCAGGTCCACATATGTCCTTATTGAAGTCTATGTCAGTTAGGATAATTTCAGCTGCAAACAACAGAAAATCTGTAGCTTAGATGATAAAGAAATTTTTCTTTTGAGATGGAGTCTCACTCTGTCACCCAAGCTGGAGTGCGGTGGTGCTATCTCGGCTCACTGCAAGCTCCACCTCCCAGGTTCATGCCATTGTCCTGCCTCAGCCTCCAGAGTAGCTGGGACTACAGGCGCCCGCCACCATGCCCGGCTAATTTTTTGTATTTTTAGTAGAGACGGGGTTTCACTGTGTTAGCCAGGATGGTCTCAATCTTTTGACCTCGTGATCCGTCTGCCTCGGCCTCCCAAAGTGCTGAGATTACAGGCGTGAGCCACGGCACCCAGTCAAGAAATTTTTCTCTGCATACAAGAAATACCAACATGTGGTGAGATCCAGAATGGTTGATTAAGCGCCTCAACAATGTAGCTGAGATGCCAAGTTTTTCCCACCCCTTCATTTTCAGTGTCAACTCTCTCAGGATGGCTTCCCTTGTGGTTACACAATGGCCGTTAAATTTTTAAGTGTCATATTCAGACACTGCAATGTGCAGAAAAAGAAGTGAAACCACCTCTTCCTTCTGCTCGTTTGTCAGAAAAAGGAAGTGTTTCCCAGAATCTTCTAGAAGACTTTTTACATCTTATGGGACAGAATTGCATCACATGCCCATTCTCACCCAGCCACTGATAAGTAGGATAAAATGTTCATGGTTAGCTTAGACCAGTGGTTCTCAATCAGGGGAGATGTTGCCCCATTGGGGCCGTTTGACAAAATCTGGAGTCATTTTGGGTTGTCACTGTGGGAGGTGGGGTGCTCCCGCAATCTAATGGGTAGATGACAGAAATGCTGCTAAACATTCCAGGTTGCACAAAACAACCCTTCTACAACAAAAAACTATCTTGTCCAAAGCGTCAATAGTGTGATGTTGAGAACCCTGGCTTGGACGATCACCTAGGGTGGAATGGCTGGTGGAAAGTCAACCAGCCATAATGTCTTCTGCAGTGTCTGCTCTATGAAAAGTCTTTGTTCCAGAATTTCTAGCAAAATTTCACTACATTTTATTGGCTCTGACTGCATCACATATCCACCCCTGAAGCAATTTCTGTGTACAGGAAAATGGGACGCAATGATTGGATTAAGCCCAGGTCACATGTTCTACCTCTGAGCCAGGCTTAAGTCAACTCTACCTGAAACACATGAGTTGAGACTTGGGGAGGAAGGGATGATACCCTAGAGAGAAGCAAGAATGTCATCAAGATAAGATGAATATATGCTGAGCACCAATAAATAAACACAAACAAACAAACAAACAAAACTCCAGATGTCCACTACCCCAGTCCTCTTACTGAGAAATTGTGGGCAAGAATTGTGCATGTACTTTGACTTGGATAGCAGCAGCAGCAGCAGTAGCAGGCTAATGGGACTGTCGAGGAACTCTTTGGGCTGACTCCAAGAATTTCTCATTCCGCATGGTAGATAGCAGTACTGACTTTAATTATCACCATCCAGGAAGTACTTTTCACCTGAGGAGATGCTCAGTCAACCTAGCAAAGTGAAAGTGGGAGGAGCAGAGAAGGAAGAGGGAGAGGAGGAGGCAGCAGCTAAGAAGAGTGCAGAGAGAAGGAGAGCTGGAGCACAGGTATACTGTTTGTCCCCAACCCCAGATGACTTCTCTGGCCTGGAGGCCATCTCTATGACCCAGAAACCCAGCTTTTCTTGTCTTGTGGCTTTCAGCTGGGTTTGGCCAATGGGTGGCATTATCAGGGGAGAAAGGGAGGAGGAATGAGAGATTGGGATATTTGTTCCTCCTGTTTCCTCCCCTACTTGTCACAGTTCTAGCAGTCGCTACATCCCACTTCACTAGTGCTTCTGTTGGGTGGTTCCCCATAACACCACTTCCTCCCTTTGCTCCTTTAGGTCTAAAGGTCACATTACATTACTGATGGTACCTTCCTAGATGAGTCAGTATTGGTTTTCTTAACCCTACCTATACATCTGTAAACAGCACCTTCATTAGAAAGTCTCTGAGTGTATTGTCTGGTTCCTATAAGGATTCTGACTAACAGGCATGTGGGAGGCCCAAGAGCCTCTTGTGCCACACTGTTGTGTCTGGGTACCACGTGCTTTGATCACACCCAGTGCTCTGTGAGCCACATCTACTCATACCTGTTTTTAGGACCTAGCCTTCTTGGGAAGCCTAGTAGTTAAAATGATGGACTTGCAGGTCATTCTCTCTCTCTCCTTTCAATCTCTGCCAACCTCTTCTCCCTATTTTCTAAGCAAGTAAAAAGTATACTAACCATGATACATTTGATGAAGGTGCCTCCCATTTCTTGAACACATTATGTGCCAGACACTGTGATAAACACTTATGATGCTTTTCTTTATTTAATCTTCACAACAACTTATATGTTAGATAGTCTTGTTTTTCACATTTTACAGTTCAGGGAACTGAGGCTCAGAGAATTAAGTAACTTGCCCAAGATCAAACAGCTGGTAAGTGGCTATGGTAGCTAATATCAGTGGTCACCAATATTTTCAATTCTCTTCCTTTCCTAGATACACGGAAAATTTTGTTTTCCATCTTTCTTGGCAATTGCGTAGGGTCTTGTAACTAGTTTTGCCAATGTGTTGTGACTTTGAGTGATAAGGTACCTCTAGGCTGACACATGTAAGAACTGCCATGTGGGCTTTAACACTTTATTCCTCTGCTCCAGCAGTCATGGAGGCATTTGTTGAAATGGAGGTGCCAAAAGATTGAAGAGATAGGGATTGCTGATCCACTGCATGAAGGCGGTTGCCCTACAGAGTCACTTGGACCTGCGCTGACTTGGTATAAAGGCAAAATAAGCTTTTAATGTGTTCAGAAACTGAAAATTTGGTGCTGTTTGTTAAACTGCAGCATAACCTAACCTATCCTGAATGAAACAGTGAAGGAGCCAGGATTAAATCAAAAGTCAGTGTCTTTAACCACTGGATAATACTTTTTCTCCCTGCCTCTTAATCCATGGAAATTTCTTGGAAGTTGTAGGTTTGGAAGGATGAGTGAAAGGGGACAAAAGAAAAGAAAGTGATACTCATGAGGACTATCATTGAAGGAAGAAACATGTTAGAAAAGGGATTAGCAAAAAATCATGCTTGTCTTTCCTTTACTCCCCATGTCAATACAAAAAATTAAAGAAAATAAAAGAGAGGAATGTTTATACATAGGGCCTCCAGGATTTTTGTTCTTTGCCAGGGAATTAATTGTGGCTGCTTCTTACTGAAAATAACTTGCAGCCCATCTCTAGGGAAGTCGAAGTAGAAATTCTGTCTGCTTTAGAAGAGAAGCTTCAAGCAACAGCCCCTTTGCCGGAAAGCAGGACAGAACCTCCATTCGGGTCATTGTCTCCCTGTGAGGTTTATCTCTTTTTTTGGTTCAATAAAGACAATTTGCTGGTTTAACACTGTTTATTAATCTTAACCACCTCCTCCTTTCAGCCCTCCATCACCTACTGCTCTCAAATCCCAAGGATCGACAGGCCGTGTCTTTGTATCTAAGTTTGGAAAGAACCCAGGTAATGAGGCCAGTGTTCATGGATCTAAAGGCACTTTGTGTAATAAATCACAGTTCCCCAAGGTTACTAGAAAACCTGAGTTTAAAGGGATTACATAGGAAACCAAGATGCTAAAATGACCTCTTTTTCTGGAGTGAAAAAGATAATCCTTTCTATTGAAAGGAAAAAAAAGATTTGACAAAGAAGGTGGTACTTATTGCCCACATCTTTATATACCTATGGATGAGAACATAGAATGGTGACCCATCTTATCCATATTCCAGGGCATGTGTGCACGTGTTCCCAAACTGGAAACAGCTATGAGACAATTTGCTAATTAGCATCAAGTTTACACATTTATTGTCAACTGCAATTACTTGTTTATTAGAACAGAGGTTTCCCTGTTTATTACAGTCATTATGGTCTGTCAGCAAGAGATAGTGTGCTTGAATTTCACAAGTATGTGTACATTGCACAAATCCTGCCAGCCCTAGCTAGGACCAACTGTAAGTTAAAATGCTCAGAGAGGTAATTATCAAGGAGGTATGGAGATTTAATTTAAGCTAATAAGGAGTTATCCTGCCCAGTAGAACCGCAAATCTTCTCTTAAGTAAGGAATTTGCAGCAAGCTCCTTCTTATTTAGCATGAACATGTTTCTCTTTAGTAGTGTTAATGCCAGGCGTTGTGCTAGGCACTTACTTGGTATGTGTGTTTTCATTCCATCCTCAGAACAACCCTTCAGTGTGGAAGTGAATGGCCTCATTTTCTAGATGAGGAAACTAAGACTCCAAGAGGTCAGGAGACTTGCACTGAGGGACGCACCTGGTATCTTACACACACACACACACACGTGCGTGCACACACACGCACGTGCACACACACACATACGTGCACATGCATATACACTCTGCCCACTCATGCTCTCGTGCCCCACATAAATGAATTACAAGATAACACTGATTGGGCTAGTTTTTCTGGTGTATGTAACTACAGGGGTGTATAAGAAGGGGAATTGCTGGGAAGGACAGGACAGGGAGATAGATTCTTTAGGTTAGGAAAGGCAAGCAGAGATGTGGCAATGTGTTAAGATGGTGAAGCTGGTGATAGAACAAGGTTGTGCTGTTTGCTGAGGAAGTTAGAAAACATAATGACTTGTCGAGGAATTGGGAGATCAACTGTTGTGGATGGAGTTGGACAACCAGGACAGTAAGAATCATTAGATTATGTGTAATTCTTTTTTGCTTTCACAGATACTCCGGGGCTGAGGTTGTGTCCCATAAATAGTGCTATGCATTGAGCATCTTCTGGCATTGTCAGTGTGAGGACTAAGGGGTGGTCATGGTCATCTTGGAAAGAGCCCTCTGTTGCTGAGAGTTACCATGTGCCAGACACCATGCAAAGTGCTTTACGTTAATTTTTTTCATTTGATTTTTCTGCAGCTCTATGAGGTTTGATCTATTTTGTTTGTGGATGAGGAAGCAAGCACAAGGAGTAAAGTGGCCAAGGAGACATGACCATGAATTATCAGAATCCGGACTCAATGCTCCACCTTATCTGAACTAACAGAGTTCTGAGAAGTGCCCCATGTAGCAAGTTCCAACATCCCTCTGAGATGTTGCGGATTCAGTTTCAGGCCACCATAGTAGAAGGAATATTGCAACAAAGCAAGTTACACACGTTTTTGGTTTCCCAGTGCAATAGAAGTTATGTTTACATTATCTTGCAGTCTATTAAGTGTGCAATAATGTGTCTAAAAAACAATATACACCTCTTCATTAAAAGATACTTTATTGCTAAAAATGCAGGTGGTCATCTGAGCCTGCAGCGAGTCATAATCTTATTGCTGGTGAAGGGTCTTATCTCTATGTTGACAGCGGCTGGAGGGTCAGGCTGGTGGTTGTTGAAGGTTGGAGTGGTGGTGGGTTTTGTTTTGTTTTTTTCCTTGAGACAGGGTCTTACTCTGTCACCTAGGCTGTAGTGCAGCGGCGCGATCACAGCTCACTGCCTCCTTTCAAGTAGCTGGGACACCAGGCACGTGCCACCACATCTGGCTAGTTTTTTTTTTTTTTTTTTTGTCTTTTGTTTTTTTTTTTTTTTTTCCTTTTTGTGGAGAACGGGGTCTCGCTGTATTACCCAGGCAGGTCTCGAACTCCTGGGCTCAAGCTATCCTCCCGCCTCTGCCTCCCTGAGAGCTGGGATTACAGGCGTGAGCCACCGCGCCCGGCACCTGGCTAGTTTTTACAAACTATTTCTTGCTATGTTACCCAGGCTGGTCTTGAACTCCTGGGCTCAAGCAATCCTCAGCCTCCCGAAGTGCTGGGATTACAGGCATGAGTCACTGCACCTGGCATGTGGTTATTTCTTAAAATAAGACAACAAAGAAGTGTGCTGCATTGATTGACTCTTTTGTGTTTGGTTTCTGAGACAGAGTTTTGCTCTGTTGCCAGGCAGAAGTGTGGTGGCATGATCTCAGTTCACTGCAGCCGCTGCCTCCTGGGTTGATTCTTCTGCCTCAGCCTCCAGAGTAGCTGGGATTGCAGATGCCTGCAACCATGCCCGGTTAATTTTTATATTTTTAGTAGAGACGGAGTTTTACCATGTTGGCCAGGCTGGTCTCAAATTCCTGACCTCAAGGGATTTGCCTGCCTTGGCCCCCCAAAGTGCTGGGATTACAGGCACAAGCCACCGTTCCTGGCCCAATTTGCTCTTTTAAGAAAGATTTCTCTGTAGCATGTGATGCTGTTTGATAGCATATCACCCATGGTAGAATTTCTTTCAAAATCGGAGTCACTCCTCTTAAGCCCTGCAGCTGCTTTATCAGCTAAGTGTATGGAATGTTCTAAATCCTTTGTTGTGCAATGAGATCACTTGGACTCAGGAAGGGGAACATTACACACCGGGGCCTGTTGTGGGGTGGGGGGAGGGGGAGGGATAACATTAGGAGATATACCTAATGTAAATGACGAGTTAATGGGTGCGGCACACCAACATGGCACATGTATACATATGTAACAAACCTGCACGTTGTGCACATGTACCCTAGAATGTAAAGTATAATAAAAAATTAAAATAAAAATAAATCCTTTGTTGTCATCTCAACAATGTCACAGCATCTTCACCAGGAGTAGATTCTATCTCAAGAAATTACTTTCTTTGCTCATCCATAAGAAGCAACTCCTCATTCATTAAAGTTTTATCATAAAATTACAGCAATTCAGTAGCATCTTTAGGCTGTAATTTCTAATTATGATTATCTTGCTATTTCCACCACATCTGTAGTGACCCCCTCCCCTGAAGTCTTGAACCCCCAAAGTCATCCATGAGGGTTGAAATCAACTTCTTCCAAACTCATTTTTAAAGTTGATATTTTGACCGCCTCCCATGAAACACAAATGTGCTTAATGATGTCTAGAATGATGAATCTTTTCCAGAAGATTTTCAATGTACTTTACCCAGATCCATCAGAAGAATCACTATGTATGGCTGCTATAGCCTTACAAAATGTATTTCTTAAACCACAAGACAGGAAAGTTAAAATGACTCCTTGATCCATGGGCTATGGAGTGGATGTTAGGTTAAAAGGGCATGAAAACAGCACTAATCTTCTGGTGCATCTCCACCAGAGCTCTTGGGTGGCCGGTGTCTTGTTTTTCTAAGACCACCAGAGCGAGCACAAAAGAACCAGAGGGTAGGCAAGTGTAGGAGCAAAACTGCTGGTTTATTTTAGTAACCTAAGGTGTGGAGAAGAAGTCTGTCGGCCTCCGGCAAAGAAGGCCGGCAGAGTTCCCCTTCCCCAAGCTCTCGGACGGAGTTCCCACATCCCGACAGGACTGGGAAGCTGGGAAGTCCGCCGGGCTGTGAGAAGGCCGCGTGGCTCAATGGCGGAGAGCGGCTTTTCTAGGAGTGGGAGGGCAATAGGTGGGGCATGGGCGTGTCAGGGGCGTTCCGCAGGTGCGACCAGGTAAATCTTGGTCTCTTCAGATTGATGTCACCTGGCGCATGCCCAGTTGGTCTGCACCCTCCCTGGGCGCCGACTGCATTTTCGCGCCCGCGGGAAGAGTTGGGAGGGGGGATGAAGAACCCGGAAGTGCACCATCTTGCCTCCGTTCGTCCAAACAGCCGGGGCATTGTTAAAGAGCAGTAATATTTTGAAAGGAATCATTTCTTTTCATTTTACTTAATCCTGCAATTTCCCCAGGAGAAGGACGGTATATAAATTAAAGGTTTTATTGTTGCTATGCCTGCATCTAAAAATCAATATATCTATTTGTCTGGCTATCAAGCTACATGTGCCCATTGGGTAGCCATTTAAAACAGGCTCTTTTTAAAGTCACATTGCATTAAGTGAGCCCTGTGTTAAAATGGGTTACGTGTACATGGCTAATGTTTGCAGAATGTGGGTATCACTGTACACATATGAGCTGGGGGAATTTGAGGTAAATACAGATTACATTTCTGTTTAGAACTATATATGTATACACATACATCTCAGACACCTGTAATTACATACATTGTCACATGTCACTTGAAAAAGATGATACGACACCAATGAGGAATGGTCTGTGGAGGGACTTGTCCCCATGAAGGATAAAAGCCCTCACATCTGGGACCACATGTAGGGTGGACACATCAGAGGAGCCCTGGGAAGCATTGGCTGAGACCACACCTCCTTTGTCCCAGCCTCACTCTGAGTAGGCAGCTGCCCTCTCAGCACAATTGAAAAGCAGATTCCGTCTATCATGTCCACTGCCTCTTTGCAGGCATATTGAATATTTAATAATGCCATTTGCCTTCCCAGAAAAAGAGCTCAAAGAAGCCTGCACAGGCGGGCGGTAGGCAGCAGGGTGGTGCTGGAGGTGGGTAGTAGGGCTGGTGATGATACAGAGCAGGCTGGCCAGTCATGTGCCCCCAGGAGCATCCCCAAACTGGAAACCCCAGCAGATGGCTCTGGGCTGGGATGCGACAGGCAAGGAGGCCATCTGTGTGGTTTCAGGCACCAGTCAGGAGCCATGGAGAGGAAGAGGAAGTGCTGAGCTGATATCAAGTGACCATGGCATGCAGTGAGATGGAAACCAGAGACTTATTTTCCACTCACATATAAGAGCTTGGCTCAAATTCAGGCTACCATGGTGTATTCATGGAATAGTGAAGATAGAAGGAACCATACTGCTCCTTTGGTGCCAAGCATTTTACTTTTTGGGAAACTGAGGTCCCAGGTGCACTCAATCTCTGGAGTCATACAGCTGATTAGTGGCCAAGCTGTTTTCACTCTTGCCTACTTCCAGTCCACTCCCTACTCAGCAACCGAAAGGACGTTTTACAAAAAAAAAAAAAAAAAAAAAAAAAATCCATTACTTAAAATCTTTCAGTGGCTTTCCAGCTCAGTTAGAATTAAATGCAATCTCTTTTCCCATTGTTACAGTAGCCTACATAACGTGATTCCTGCCCTCCTCTCTCATTTCATCTTCCATTACGCCGCCTCTCGTTCCCTTGCCTCCGACTGGCCTTTTATATGTTCCCCTAATGTGCCACATCAGCCTCACCTCAGGCTCTGTGCTTGCTGACTTCTCTGACTGAAAACAGCCTCAGATCTTCACATCATTAGTTCCTTCTCTTTGAGGTCTAAATTCAGGGAAGCCATCGCAGCCCTTACCATCTATTTTCCTCTCGTCAACACACATTCTAGTGGGTCATTCTCTACCACATTACTGTGGTTAGTCTCCTTATAGCACTTATCAACACAGGAAATTAACTTATTTTATTTGCTTACTTATCTGTCTTTCACACCAGGCTGTGAACTTTGTGAGGGCGTGGACATGATCTGTCTTACTGTACACCTATCACCAGGAGGGTCTAGGGCTCCAGAGCCAAATGAACAAATCTCTGTTTAGCATCTTTTCTGTTTCACTATGTTGCTTCTTTTTGACATTGATCCAGAAATTGCTCTTTACTCACTCATGTCTACAGAGTAATATTAAATCATGGCAGGCAGTGGCTAGCTCTGCTCTCATGGTAACTGATAACTGAAGGGTGGTGTCCTGGCTCTAGGCTTTACCTTTTAAGTCAGTATTCTTCACAAGGGAGCTCAAGGATTGCCTGTCCCAGAATTGCCCAAGGAACTAATCCAAAGTGCATATCCTAAATCCTACACTGTACTAAATTGGAATCTCTGGAGGCTAGAGTCTACCCAGGAATCTGCCCCTTTAATGAGCACCACAGGTGATCCTTAAGATAATCTTAGGGCATGAATTCAAGCTCACCACTTAAACATATCAAAATACTTCCCCCTCCCCACCCCCATGAGCTCTCACATTTATACTTTCAATGCCTTATGAATGATCAAACTGTGTCTGAGTTTTTAGGGTAGCAAACATTGAAGTACAGGAAGTATGGGCACAATTGGTTGGTGCTCTAAGTGCCCTTATGTATGGGTTATCAATTGCTGTGTAAAAAATTACCCCAAAACTTAGTGTGCTCCTCTCATTTAGGGACAATCTTATTTTCACCAGAAACTCCTTGAGAAGTATGGAGTAGGGTGACATGGGTCAGGAGCAGAAATAGGAAATTAAAATCCTTTTCAAATTACTCCCTTGTCAATGGTTTAGCCTCCCAAAGTGCTGGGATTACAAGCGTAAGCCACCGCACCCAGCCAAGTGACAGTCTTTTGTATCCTGATCTCTGAAGTGACATCCCATCACTTTCACTGTATTCTGATTATTAGAATCAAGTAAGGCATGGGTGCCAGAAGGCAGGGATCATTGGGGCCATTTAGGAAGCTCCCTACACACCTTGCCTTGAATTTGAACTATCTTTTGACATGGGACATGTATAGCAGACAGAAAACTATGTGGGGATACCATGTGGCACCTGGAGATTTAATTAAAAGGGCAGTATTTCATAGTAAGAAGAGCATAGACTTCAATTTCAGAGAGCCCTCTGTTAGAATCTCAGCTTTGGTACTTACCAACTGCATGACCTTAGACTTAGTTTCCCCAAGACTCAGTTTTCTTACCCCAAAAATGTGAAAAATAACACCTACCATCTAAGGCATTTTGAGGTTTAAAAAAATCACTTGGGTAATGCATTTGTCAAAAAGTGGATTTCCAGGTTGTTTCCCAAGAAATTCTTGTTCAGTAGACTTGCAGTGGCACCTAAGAATTTATATTTTTAATAAGTGTCCAGGTGCTCCTAAGTACATATGAAAAGCACATGGTAGCTCTTAATTTGCCTGTTAATCATAATTCTACCCCGATTATTGAGGAGCTATGCTAAAGAAAGTCAAATGTGATATAGTAGGAAGCAAATTGTATTGAGGATTAGAAGAGAAGATATGTGAGTCCTGGCCCCTACCTGACACTTACTTTGCAATGAGATCTTAGTCACAGGGCTATCTAATTTTTATAAACCTCTCTTTTTAAAGGGTCTGTAAAATCTCCTCTAGCCTGGGTTACTATCTGTCTAGGTAAAGAAGAAATAATAACAACTAGCATGGAGTCTCTTTAGAGCTGTTTGTTGGAGAAACAAGTACAATGGCCTCCATAATGCATCTCTTCTGAATCTCTGGGTCTCCTAACATTTCTTCCTGAAGACTATTTTTTGGTGCCTTTCATTCCTCTATTCCTCTTCTAATTCTTATGATCTCAGCATCCCTGTATGTAATGAAATACATCTGAAAACAACCTCGTTTAAAAGAATAAATCTATTAAGGAGCTGAGAATTTTCTGGCGTGAAATGAAAAATATTGATTGCTTCCCACCTGTTAGCAATGAAATCCCATCCAGTTAATTAACCTGCTCAGAGATAAAGTTTATTTTTGCCCTTCACTTTCAGCTCCAAATCTTTAAAACCATTAAAACAAGTACCTGGTCAATGAATAAATCTTCTCCCAGAGTGGTGTTCAGGGTCTTCTGTAATCTGGCTCCAACCTACCTTTCTGACATTTCCTCTAGCTACTTACCTTCGAGTACCTTCCACCATAGCCTAATGGAAAAGCTAAAGTATTCAGTGCTCCCACTGCCAGGAATATGCCTCCTTCCTCTAAATTCCACATATTTTAACTCAGTTCAAATGTCACTTCTTGAAAAAGGCTTTCAAGACTTTCCCAGAGCTCTGGCATCTATCTCCACCTCCCCACTCTTCCCACCTCTCCTAATTGCTGCCAAGCTGTAAGCATTATCTCCCTATTCTGACACTCCCCAAACTTTGTATGCTTTTGTAAAACTTACTCTTTTATGCTTTATATTATATATTTTATGAGAAGTTTATTATATTTTTAAAATATATTTAATTTAAAATATATTTATATTATATATTTTATGTTTTATATGATTGCATACATATTTATAGTACTAGATTCTTGAGGATGCAATTCCAACGAGTTTGTGTTCGCCACATCTTTCAACACAACTCAATGCCTTACCTATGATGGGTGTTCAGTAAATATTTTTCGAATGTCTAAATAGGAACCCATTGATTTAATATGGTCTTTATGGTTGTTTTTACTCTGGAGCTCATTAGACAATAATGGGGTTTTTACTTTGGGGCTCATGATTAGACAATAATGTAAGAAGAATCTAACTCAGTTAAGTGTTTTACAAGATTTACATTATATTCAAAACAGGCCTCTCAGGCTTCTCAGTCTTTTTTTTTGTTTTGTTTTGTTTTTTTTTGAGGTGGAGTCTTACTCTGTCACCCAGGCTGGAGTGCGGTGGTACAATCTCTGCTCACCGCAACCTCCACCTCCCTGTTTCAAGCAATTCTCCTGCCTCAGCCTCCCGAGTAGCTGGGATTACAGGTGCACACCACCATGCCTGTTTTTTTTTTTTTTTTTTTTTTTTGTATTTTTAGTAGAGATGGGGTTTCACCATGTTGGCCAGGCTGGTCTCAAACTCCTGACCTCAGGCAATCCACCTGCCTAGGCCTCCCAAAGTGCTGGGATTGCAGGTTTGAGCCACCATGCCCGGCCACTTCTCAATCTTTCTGAAGGCAGTCCTGTTGTTGCTTCCCGTCCTTAGCAGTTTTCTGTTTCTAGAAATCTTTTCACTTTCAATGGAAGGGTTGGGAAAG
This sequence comes from Piliocolobus tephrosceles, assembly GCF_002776525.5. Taxonomy (NCBI): domain Eukaryota; kingdom Metazoa; phylum Chordata; class Mammalia; order Primates; family Cercopithecidae; genus Piliocolobus; species Piliocolobus tephrosceles. The sequence continues at coordinate 102,847,786 of NC_045444.1, read as the reverse complement.
GCAACCTTGTTATGGACATCATCCATTTCCTTTTCTTTTCTTTTCTTTTCTTGATGGAGTTTCGCTCTTGTTGCCCAGGCTGGAGTGCAATGGCACAATCTTGGCTCACCACAACCTCTGCCTCCCAGGTTGAAGCGATTCTCCTGCCTCAGCCTCCCAAGTAGCTGGGATTACAGGCATGTGCCACCACACCTGGCTAATTTTGTATTTTTAGTAGAGACGGGGTTTCTCCATGTTAGTCAGGGTGGTCTTGAACTCCCAGCCTCAGGTAATCCACCCGCCTTGGCCTCCCAGTGTGCTGAGATTACACGTGTGAGCCACTGCACCTGGCTGGACATCATCCATTTCTATGACTCTGGATATAGGTCTCATATGGCATTTCTATCTCCTGCCCTAATTTACTTGCACAACACACTTGGAGCTAGAATTTGATGAACACAAAACCCTAAAAGTCAATTTTAGGTAAAGCAGATATTCAGTCATATGTGGGAACACTCACATGTATGTGTCTAGGCTGAAGGGGAGAAATATGGTAGCTTCACTGAAATAAAAAAGCCATTATTCAGAGTCCATTTTCTTGAACACCTACTAAACTTTGGGTGCTGCATTATGTGCTGGTGATACAAATATAAATACTGATCCCAGCCTTAAAGTAGCTCTGAGTCATACAAAGGGAGATTAATGTATGGTGAGATAATTACTATATAGAATATGGTTTCTGCAATACCGGAGACAGATACAGAGTGATGTGGAACACAAAATATTTTCTTGAAGAACAAATAAAATGTTTAAAATAAAGAGGTTCTGCACAGTCTTTGTGCTGATATTAATAAATATTATTTTGTAGTTATTAAAAATATTAGTATCATCTTTAAACCAGCCACCTTGGGCGGGGTCTCAGCATCCATGGTGGGTCCTGGGGCATGATTCAGACAAGTATCCATGCTGGGTTAACCAAGACTGAGATGTAGGTCCTTTCTCCTTAGAGCTTGTAGGAATGAATCATTCATAGAGATTGCAGCAAAGGGGTAGTTTTCTTATGACTCATTGGACTAAACTTCATTCCAGTGATATTTTGCTGCAGAAATTTTGCATGCCACTCTGTCTATGGCTCCAATATTTCTAAAGGCATTACCACGGCTGTTTGGATGAATCACTGGCATATCTTCTCTATGGTCCTAGAGGGGTGTGTGTGTGTGGGAGGGGGGAAGTTTATAAGGAAAGGCAAAAAAAAGCAATCCTAAGTTTTCAATGACCAAATTCTACAGCTGCAAATACTGAGGTTTTATATATAGCCCACTTTAAGTTTCCTGCTTTTTCTTGCTCTTCACATTTAGGGACACTTTGCTGCTCACTAGAAACTCCTTGAGAAAAATAGGGTAGGGTGACATAAGTCAGTAGCAGAAGTAGGAGAGGAAATTAAAATCCATTTCAAATTACCTCTTGTCAGCGGCTCAGTGAAAGGCTTGAATAGGGAGGAGGCTGGGGATATTGGTGAAGACGAAGATGAAATATTGCTCTGGATTCTTATGATTCACAATTGAAAGAGGACTGTGACTTATAGTAGTGATGACTGTGGTGATGGTGGCCACAAGCCATTCAACAAATATGCATTGAACACTTACTACACACCATCACTGACTTAGGCACATGGGATCAAATGAATTAAAAAATTATCTCTGTCAGTTGGAGCTTAAATTCTAGACGAAGAAGCTGACAAAAAAATGGTACTAGCATCCTCCTCCCTGTTTGAACATTTGAAGCATTTCCTTCTCATGAGCTCTTAGTCATGAGGGGTTTAATCTCCATCAAGTCCCAGCTTCATTGTGGAAGTCACAAAACTTTATCTCCTCGAAACCTTGCAGACTGAGATCTACTTTAAATGTTTATGTGAACAGAGAAACGGTCTCTGGTCGAGAGGTGTCTGTGTCTTGTATGTGCAATGAGGGGAACTGTGTTAGTGGACAGCGGGCAGAGAGTCTACAACCAGACCTTCCACACCGACACGTTCCTGCTGAGGAAAACGCAAGAGTTACTGCCTGAATCGCTCCCCTCCCTCCCCGTGGCCTTTCTCTTTCTTTTACTCTTCACTTTGCTTCCTCCTCCCTCCCTTCCTCAATCCCTCCCTCTCCTGGTTACCTCCCTTTCCCTTGGTCCCTCCCCATCCCCTTGCCTCGCACAGTCTCTCCTCCTCTTGCTCCCTCTCCCTCCAGCTTCTTTTCCTCTCATCCCCTTTCCCTCCTCCATCCCTCCGCGGCGTCTGCGTCAGGCCCCCACTAGCGTGACGCGCGGGGTCTGGGTGGGAGCTGTCCACTCGCCCGGGGTGCTGAATGCAGCAGCGGCGGCCGCGGCACCGGCGGCGGAGATAGCCGAGAGCCTCCCTCGCTGCAAGAACCTTGTTTCCAATTCTCGGACGGTCAGCTAGCCGCCCCGCCACCTCCTTCCAGCACCACCCCTTTGGGAACCGAGCCAGTGGGGGCAGCGGCGGGTGCTGAGCAACGGCGGAAGACGAGACAACACCTGGCAGCAGCCTGGAATCTGATTTGCTTCCTCTCGGCTTTTATAAGAGATATATTTATATACGGTTTTGGGGAGTCGCGAGGACCAAGCTGGAGCCAAGTGCCGGCTGCCTCCCACCTCGGCCACACTGCTTCGCTTCCCCCTCCCCACCTTCAGCTGGCACCGCAAACAAGCCTTACCTCGTTGCATCTGCGAGGAGAGGTAGCAACAGCGAACCCAGCCAGCCTGAGGCGGCGGAGAGGAGGAAGGGGCGGGGTGGGGGGGCGGAGAGCGGGCCGCGGCCGCCCTTGGTGGGGGTAGCGGGGGCAGAGCTGCCGAGCAGACCCGGCAGCCGCCCTCCTCCGCCCCCACCCTTCAGAAGCACTCTTGCCTGACTGAGAACCGAATTATTCCACTAGTATTATTTCATTTTTTATTACCCCCCTTCCTCACTCCCCAGCCGCCCCCACCCCCACGCCTGCCTCGCTTCTGGTTGCATGGCAGCGCTGCCCGGGCGCGGGGGCTCAGGGCTGGCCCCCAGGGAAGGGGGAGGAGGAGGAGGAGGATCATGAAGGCCGGAGTCGCGACCGCGCCGGACGGCGGGCAGCAGCCAGAGGACGAGCCGGAGCAGCCCCCGCCCCGGAGACATCCGGACGCCGAGCAGCAGTCGCCTCCACCGCCGCAGCAGCAGCTGCGGGCGCGGGCCGACCCGGAGCCGGAGGAGGAGGGCGACCGCGACCCAGAGGAGGAAGAGGAGGAGAAGGCGAGGCCACTCGCCCGCCCGGACCTGCCCTTCTCTCGGCTCTTGCCCCTCGCGCGAAGGGACCTTTGATGGAACCGAGGGGAGGGGGCCACGGATTTGCCGACTGCAGCAGGGGTGGGCTGGGGGCTGAGATAATGTAACTCCTTTCTCCTGTTCTCTCCCACACGCCCCTCTCCTCTACCCCTGTTCTCTGCTCCACCGCCCTCTCACCCCTGTACACACATCCTTCCTCTAGCCAGGATTTTCACGCTCAGGAAGGAGGCGCCTCTGCAAGGGTTAAACGATCTTTTCTTTTTCTCCCATCCTTTTTCCTTCCCAACCCTCTATTTTACCTCCCTTCTCCTAATTGGCTTTCCCCTCTTCTGCTTAGCCCTTTGGCTGCAGAGGCGAAGCACAAGCCCCTAGCTCAGTTTCACCTGCAACCCCCCCTCCCCGACCCAACTGTTCTCTTAAAAGCAACTCTGGTGCTTCTGGGGGTTAATTGCCCCAGTTTTCTGCCCAGGAGAATTAAAACTTCTCCCAATCTTCTCTCCTCCCCTACCTTGACTCCCCCTAACCCCTACCACCTGAGAAGAACGATTTTTTCTCTCTCACACATGCAGTCCTCAATTCTTCATTGAGCTAGTTTTCTCTAAGCCCAGTTCAATCCACTCCAAATTTGATTTACAATTGTCCCCACCCTTTTATATAAAAGAAATATTTCTCACGGCCTAGGAATTTGAGAAGAACCCAATAATCCTTTCCCGGGGAACTTTTAAACAATTCGACATTGATCTTAAGGCTCTAGTGGCCCCTTCACCACACTTCAATCCCTCTGCTCCTACCAGTGTCCTCAGGTCAAAGGCAGAAAGGAGACACACTGAACAAAGTTGGAGGTTGGGGTGGGTGTGTGAGGGCAAGAGAAACTTTTTTGTTATTGGGTTTGCAGGTGGAGTTCAGAACCAGTGACTCACACTTCTCAGTCCTGGGATCAATTTATTTGCTACTTGGAGGGGTTGTACGAAAAGCCAGTGAGAAAGCAGACTGCCCCCACAACACAGATCCACTGTGGACCCCTAAACCTGTCCTGTCCCCCTCTTTTAAGACTCCGGCCACTCCTCTTGGGCTCTCTCCTTCCACGGGCACATGCTGATGCCCCTGTGTGGGCTGCTCTGGTGGTGGTGGTGCTGCTGCTGCGGCTGGTACTGCTGTGGATTGTGCGCCCCAGCCCCCCAGATGTTGCGCCACCAGGGTCTCCTCAAGTGCCGCTGCCGCATGCTCTTCAATGACCTGAAGGTTTTCTTACTGCGGCGCCCTCCTCAAGCGCCCCTGCCCATGCACGGCGACCCCCAGCCCCCCGGTTTGGCGGCCAACAACAACACCCTTCCGGCTCTGGGCGCCGGGGGGTGGGCAGGCTGGAGGGGCCCCCGAGAAGTGGTGGGCAGGGAGCCCCCTCCTGTGCCACCTCCACCGCCCTTGCCACCTTCTTCTGTGGAAGATGACTGGGGTGGCCCAGCCACAGAGCCACCTGCCTCACTGCTCAGCAGTGCCTCCTCAGATGACTTCTGTAAGGAGAAGACCGAGGATCGTTATTCACTGGGCAGCAGCTTGGACAGTGGTATGAGGACCCCACTCTGCCGCATCTGCTTCCAGGGGCCAGAACAGGTGAGTCCCCTTTTCTCTTCTCCTGCTTCCTGTGGTATTTTCAGGTCTTGCAGATTGCTACTCGCCTGCTTGCCCTGGGGAACCATTATGTTGCCTCTAGTATGAGGACTCTATGTTTAAGAGCCCTCATTGATGTTTCTTGTGGTTAAGTTTGCCCAATGAGTGTCTGGTTCCCGGTGGAGCCTGCTTGGTGGTTAGTTTGTGTTCTAGATTTTGCATTTTCCTTCCAATGCTAGTGTCTCCAATTCCATCTCCAAATTTCACAAACATCCTCAGAATAGAAGATCTAGAAGTAATGGAGTGAAGAAACTTGGGGGTACATTCACACTGGTCGCCAAGATATCCTTTTATCTATTTGTTGTTAGTAACATTTCATCTAGCCCATCTTCAGTCCCATATCCCAACTTCTTCCTGCTCTGAGAGTATGCCGAGATCTTGTTCTCTTTTCCTATTCTCATAGGTTGAAATCCAATAAGCTTGTTCTTTCACTTTGGACAACTTTCCTTCATATCACATTGACATCCTCAGCATTATGTTCTAGCGACTGAAGAGGAAATGGAGAGGGATTCTAGGTCCAAGACTAAATGGTTTGCTGAGATACTTCTTGGCAGACTCAAATTTTTCTATGTTGAAAACAGGCAGGTAAATAGGAATGAGAGTGAGTTTAAAGGACTGGAGTAGGGAATAAGGTATCTTGTTATTTCTCTTTTCAGACCTAAAGTGTATTGACTTAGAAAATCCCTTAAATGCTCCCCATCCAGGATAGGGAATGCCAACTCTCTCATGGACCACAGCTTTCCCAAGTCTGGCAGGTTTTCCCTACCCTATTCATTCAGATTTTCACAAACACCTCTCCTAAGTTCACCTACAGTCTAGTGTCAGTAGTGCTGGATAGCATGTGTACATTCTTCAAGAACCGTAGAATGTGGCAACACTTCTCCAAAGAATCACAGATAGAAAGGCTCACCCAGTAAGTGATGCTGCAGAAGGAATATTCAATTGCAAAGTGGACAAGGTTATGTGTTGCCATCAGCCACTTCTTCAGTAGTTTCCTGAAGTGCAGAGAAGACTTCTGGATACTCCTTGAGGAAGTGGCAGTGCAGCAGGATGCCATGCCAAGCTTTGACTGGCTCTGGTTCTTGCTGAGGGTGTGCTCTGTAAGACACAGGCTTAGCTGGCATTTTCATTCATTTTCTTGCTTTGCTTTCAGTGGACAAAGAACTTTAGGGACCAGCGATTCCTGGAGCTACAGCTTGGAATTATGAGGGGAAGTGATATAGATCTCAGTATGAATAAATGTCTCTGAGAGGCTGGGGGCTGGATTCTTCCTTCTTATGACTAAGATTACCTAAGTATCCAATAAAGTGTTGTCCAGAGTTGAAAACTCTGTTAGGAAAAAACTTCCAGAGTGCCTTTCCTTCAGTCCTTCTCTCTACTTCCAGCACCAGGCTCCATCAGAGCTATGGGATAGAGTGGCTTGGCTGACAGCAAGAGGGTGCCTCACTTTGATATCAGGCTCTTGCCACCATCAAGTACTTCATACTTTTCAAAAGAAAGAATTATTTAGCTTCCTAAATTCCTAAGTCATTTCTTTTGTCTCCCATATGTGCTCAGGTCTGCATGTCACAGGGGCTGGGAGTGTGGCTTCTGGCAAGAGCACTCTTGTGTCTAGAAAACAGCAGGACTTGGAGGTGCCCTGCGATAATATTTCCCCTGCTGTGTGAACTTCTCCAAATAGCTTTATGCCTCTGGACTGCTTTTCCAACTTACATGATTTGGAGACACCTTTTCATGCCCCTCTCCTTTCCTCAGAGGTGTGTTGGGAGAATCCAGGAGAAAACAAGTGTAAAAAATATCTTGGAAGGGATTTATATATAATAAGCAGAAAGCTGTATTTTATTGAAAAAAGAAAAAGAAAAAAACATTGGCAATATTGTGAAATACCCTCATGTGATACAAGATCTGGTCAGAGGTTAGAAGCTTTCCTTTCTTGTTCATTATTTTGATGATGTGTCATAAATAAAGCATTGAATAAAAAAAAGCTAACACCAGTAAAGGAACGGGCTCTATTATGTGGGAGGATTAGGGGGCCAAGTCTGCATTAAGACTGGATCAAATTAAGCACTTCCTGCATATGATTATTATGTTTTGGGAGTTTACTTTATCTGTGCAGGAACCAAGAGGCTTTAATGGGATTGTGTTATAGCAGTAATAAGAGCAATGTGAGTACTGCATTAGGTGTGGAGAATACAGTTTCCCACTTTCTTCTTGTTTTTTTTTTTTTTTTTTCCACAGCATTTCTATGAAAGAGACAAAGGAGAGAAGATAAGGGAAACTCTAGAGAAGAAAGAGAGAGAGAGAGAGGGGCAACAGCAGCGGAGGGGAAGGAGAAAGAGAGGGACAGAGAGAAGGAGGAGGAGGAGGAGAAGGAAGGGGGAATGGGGGAGAGAGAGAGAGAAAGCTAAAATTTCTGTATTTTAGTTTCTGTTCAGGGAGAGAGCTGTTCAGCAACTGTCTACACATGGCCCTGGAGGAAATGTGGTCTGCAGTCTTAGTAGCTGAAAGTCTTGGTGTTATCTCTGCCCAAACAAAGGAATTAAGCAGACCCCCACCTCCCCACTCCCCATCACCCCAATCATTTGCTACTGCTATAGGGGCTAAACAACTGCCTAAAAAATGAATATTTGATCTTTTCCTGCCAAGGGCTTGCAATATCTGTGGTGAGGAACAAGAGAATCCAGCTAGTTTCACCTTTGCACCTATCTACAAAGGACTTTGCATCCATTCATTGGTGCATGCATTTATTTAACAATTTTTTGGGGGCACCTACAGTGTGCCCGTTGCTGTTCCAGGCATGAGTATTCAGGAGTGAACAAAACAGATGAGATTTCTGCTCTCCTGAAGCTGACATTCTAGTAGAGACCATACATAGACAAGTAAAATAGTAAGTAAATAAGGTGATTTAAGTGCCGTGATGAAATTTAAAAAGGAAAATGAGTTAGAAAGGAATGAAAGGGAGGCGGTAGGAAAGGTACCACCACATTAGATAGGGTAATCAGGAAAAGTCTTCCTAAGAATGTGTCATCTAAGCTGACACCTAAATGATGAGAAGGGCCCGGCAATGCATAGGTCTAGGGGAAGAGCATTTCAGGTGGAGGAAATAGCAAGTTCAAAAGCGTGAATGTGAATGAGCTTAGTATGTTGGAAGAATGGAAGAGAAGACAAGAACTGAGAGAGGGATAGTTGTGAACACTTGCTCTGAGAACCTACTTGGCTCCATGCTAAAAAGCTACTGAGTAGCCTCTCTCCTCTCCACCATTCATTCATGTTGAGCAGGGGTCAGGACCCATGAGACTGTAGAACCAGACTCCAGCTCAAAACTCCCTCACTCTCCCTTTTTCATTGAAGCTGCACTAGCCCACTTTGTGGGACAATGTACCATTGTGGATAATCTGAACTCTCTGAAGCCAGATGTCCCCAGCTGTAGGCCTGAACAAGTTATACACCCTGTCTGTGTCTTGGATTCCTCATTTGTACAACTGGAAAAATAGTAATAGTCCCTATGTCATAAGATTATTCTGAGCATCAAATCAGTCAATACTATAAGAGCAGTGCTATCATAGCATTTTGTTATTGTTATTATTACTATCTCAGATTCAAGAGAGTGCTGTTCCTGCCTTGTTTAAAAGGAAAAGTGTGCCCTAGCCCACAGGCTGTCAGGAAGCCACTATGATTGTGGCATGTATGTGCACTGTTTCTTGCAGAGTTACAATGCTCTAGGCACAGAGCGCAGCTTGTCCATTTCCATCATCAAAGTCTTTATTAAGCACCTACCTTTTGCCTGCTGTTCTGCTGGACAAGGTCCAGAGATGTAGGGTAGATGTGGTCCTGCCCTCTGGGAGTGTCACAATCTAACCCAGACATCACAGGGGCTGATAGAAATCAAGAACACACAGACAGTGAGGCTGAGTGAATTACAGTAATATCAGGTACAAGAAAGAGATGTATGTTTAAAAGCAGCTAGTGGGCAGGGTGCCTATTGAAAAAGACAAGTCGGGGAATTTGCAACTTTATCTATAGTTAGTTAGAGAAGACTTCTCTGTTGCTGCCGAAGACCACGTGAGAAGAAATAGATTTAGGCTGCCAGGCTGAGGTTGGACAGACGGAAGCAGAAGAGATGTGTGTCCCCCACCCCCACATCTGACTGCCATAGGCAGATTTTGTCTTTGTAGAACAACCTCCAGGCACTCTACACATGGATACCTTGGAAACAGGCGAATCCGCCTCCCAGCTAGGCAGCTGTGGAGTGCCTAGAGGTGGGTGCAGTCAGAATGTCACCATGGCAGTCAGAAGCTAGGGTAGGAGGCCACCTGTTCCGGCCCTAATGGAAAGTAGGACGTGTATCTGGAAAAGTTTAGCAAGCTTAATCTGCCTTTTTATTCTTCTGGGGTTGGCTTCCCTGGAGTTCTGTATTCAGAAAGGGCAATAATTGTATGAAATGGTCTAGTCAGTGTCTCAGTTAGTTGGGAATAAGATATGGCTTTTCAGGGCGTGGGGAATCTGGAGATCCTAAGACGCAATGAAAACCTGGGAATGGAGCTCAAGCAGAGTATTTTAGAAGAGACTTAAATGGTATACTTAGTCATCTTAGTGCTATGGTTTGATTTTACATTTCTTTGTGTGGTTATTTAGTATCTGTCTTCCACATAGAAGAGACCCATCCCTCACATTTACAGGCCCTGGGGCAGGAGTGTAAATGGAACCTCACATACCATGGGCCAAAATATTTAAAAGCAGTAAATCCAGCTAACAAACTGTTAAAATATATTTTATCCTCCTTTCCTGACAAATACTCCTTGAAAACAACCTGGGAGACAGGTTTGTATTTAGAACTTTTAGATGTCTCTGGATTCTGTGCTAGTCAAATGGGGATAACTATCTTTTGATCTACAAGACATTCTGATTATCTTTCCAACGCTGACTCTAGCCGGTACTAATGAGCCTTGGACCCACGTGTATGGACAGTCCTGCTGGCTTGTCCAAGCTCTGTCCATACCATCCCCCAAACAGTGGTGTCTTGCCTCAATCCCTGCCCTTGGGCCAGGGAGGGAACAGTTTATGGATCCAAAGAAGAGAGTCCTGCAGGTCCTGGGAGCAAGTTCAAGGCTCTCTGGACAGGAATTCCAGAGTTCCAGGTAATTGGAGCATATTCCAGAAGACAGGTGAGGTTCCTTGACCCTGCAGACTCCTCACACTGTGGGGAGAGGTTCAGCTGAAGGGGGAGCAGAGTGGGGTCCTCTAGAGCTAGGGGTTATCTTGTCTGGGTCTAAGGGGAGCACTGCAAAGGGACTATAAGATCCCTGGAGGAAGTGAACTGTGTGTGTTCATTCATTGCTGGATCATTGGCTCTCAACCCAGTACCTGGCACCTGCTTCATGCTCTATGAGTATTTCTTGAAAGGACCAGCCTCTGGAGCTCATCCAGTGGGCAGGTTCATAGGTAGGAGAACTGGGAAAAAGAGAACATTTAGGGAAAAAGTGGCGTCAAATGCCAAAGATGTGCTCTGCAGAAGAAAGGGTCCACAGGGCAGTGCCTTCTATAGTGATAGAATTTCCAGGGAAGTAAACTTGGGTTTCACTATTATACAAACTTTCTGATTTGTTTTTTCTAAGACCAGCCGAGAGCGGGCACAAAAGAACCAGCGGGTAGGCAAGTGTAACAGCAAAACTGCACATTTATTTTTGGTAACCTAAGGTGTGGGGGAGAAGTCTGTCGGCCTCCGGCAAAGGAGGCCGGCAGAGTCCCCCGGTGGGGCTCTCGGACGGACTTCCCACAGCCCCGACATCCCTACAGCAGTGGGACTGTGAGAACGCCACGTGGCTCACTGGCCGTGAGCCGCTTTTCTAGGAGTGGGAGGGCAATAGGCGGGGCACGGGCCTGTCGGGGGGCGTTCCGCAGGTGCGACCAGGTAAATCTTGGTCTCTTCGGATTGACGTCACCTGGCGCATGCCCAGTTGATCTGCACCTTCCCGGCTGGGCTGCATTTTCGCGCGCGGGAAGAGTTGGGGGTGGGGATGAAGAACCTGGAAGTGCACCATCTTGCCTCCGTTCGTCCAAACACTTTCCATGAAAGCTGTCCCAAGATCTTATAGGCTGCCTTAGAAGGGGGATCTTATGGGAACCTGGGACTAGATAATCCTCAAGATCCCTTCTGAGCTTGGGAGTTGGAATTCATAAATAAGATAATTTTGGGGTCTGGGAGATTTTTAATCTAAGCAAAAAGAGATGATCCCTTCACCTTCTCCAATTCAAGGGGTTATCTTATCTCAGGACATCTAAGCTCAGTAAACACGTTACATGGCATATACAAATATATCTTCAGCAAAGATTAGAAAGAACAGTTTCTGTCCTGTGTTCATAGAAATCCTAAGGTGTTGCCAGCCATATTGTTGCTGCAATTGTAAATTTTTACCATGCATACATCATGATGGGAGAGCAAGCGCTTCATGGCCAATAGGAAACAGACACCATCATGGACCCAAGGATACAAAACCATCCTGGGAAAGGGGGAGCCCATTTTCACAAGCCCAAGAGTTGTGAGCTTTCAGTTCCTACTTCTGTCAGTCCTGGTCCTACTTAAATTGGAAGCTCCAAGAAACTTTTCTTCACTCAAGGCTCTTACCAAAACTCTAATTCTCTATTGGGAGATAAGGTAAGGATGTTAAAACCCCACCACAGGGTTACAGGCTATTTCACAGATATCGCTGTCTTACATGTACACACTTGCTCACGCATAAGCACAAATACAACATTGAATGCATCTGTCTCACTTTCACAGGCAGAACTGGGAACGAGAGGAAGGGAGATGCCTGTGTCTTGGCAGTTGCGGAGCAGTTCTCAAATCAATTGTTTGTAAGATTCTCTACACAGTGTTCAGTTGGTAGTAATCCTTCACTTACCAGGATCAGCTTGGGGTGAGTTGACCAATTTATTGGATGTGGCTTCTAGCTGAGGCTCCCATCGAGAAAGTTACTTAAGGCTAGCAGGGCAGGAAGTTACAAAATATGGATTTCACAAGAGGCTGGGAGAGAAAAAGGAGAGATATTAGGATTCTCTCTTTCTGCCCCTTTTTCCAGCTGGTATGCTGGAAAAGTCCAGCTGTGGCCTGTGAGATGGGGGAGGGAGACGAGGTTGGAGGGAGAGGAGACACTCAAAGGAGTGTGGGGATGAGCGAGCTGCTGCTTGTTTGCTGGGAAGGAAGCCAAGTTGGAAGTAAGCCTGGATGTAAAGGAGCTGGCCAGCAAATACTGTATGGCCCAAGCTGCATACCATCCCCCTCCCGAGATGCATCATATGTAAGCCAGAGTTTACATGTACATATAGTACACATTTGATACCCCATTCTGTGTATGGTAAAAGCAAAGGTGAGGTGTACCTGGGGCTGACTGTCTCATGACAAAATAGCAAAATTGAGTAAGTTACAATTTGAAATCCAGGTAGATGCAAATTGTCAGGGAAAGAAAGAGGGGAGTTTCCAAATATAGGTTCTATCCAACTCTGTGATCCAAGAATGACCTCATGACTCACAAGAGGGATACAAGAGCCCCAGTCCTGAACCCAGCGAATTGTACTCATGAGGTTTTTTGCAGGACCTGTCCATAGAGGTGTTGAGAAGGACAGATCAAGTAATTTTTCTCCTTTATGGAAAGACTGTTTTGGATGTGGTTGAACAGAATCAACATCAATGTCTGAAAGAACCCTCTTGAAGCCACCCCAGTGGCTAGCATAGGGCTCTGCATACAGTAGGAACTCATTATTTGCTAATCCTTTCCCCCTGCTTTTTGCACATGTTCATTCCAGATTAATAGTGCTATATTTGGTCCCTCGTATATGTGTGGTGGAACACATATTTGTGTGTGTGTGTGCACGCATGTGTGCACACGTATGTGTATAAACTAAAAGGCCAAGCAACGGGGGTGTGGATGACCCCTTGCAATCTCATCCAACCTCATTTACTGTTTCTATAATGATAAATAGCGATGATTCTTGTCCTAGTAATCATAGTGATCATTATCTTGGCTTGAGACCGTTTGGCTAGCATGCATTTCCTTATTCTATTGCAGAATGATGGGAAGAACATGGGCTTTGAAGTCCAAAATACATGGATTTCATTCCCATTTGGGGCCCTTCCCAGCTGAGTGGTCTTGGGCAACTTATTTAACTTCTCTGGACCTAGATTTTATTGTTTATAAAACAGAGATAAAATACTGAGTTTGAACATTTGTAAGGAATTGACATGATGCATTAAAGATCTAGGCACACAATAGCTGCTAACTGAAAGGGAGTGATATTTACCCCATCCTACCAGTGTGTCTCGGAGATCTGGAATGGAGCCCTCAGATCACACTGTTGCTTTTCCTACTACCCTCTCTCACTGAAGTCTTTAAAAAATCAGATGTCTAAGGCTATGCTTCCGTCACAGTAAACCCCAAGCTGTTTTTGTGACTGACAATCAGGGATGGGTGTTTTGGACCAGCCTCTGTTTAGCAGATTTTCTGCCTCTGTATTGTCTGATTCAGCTGAACTCTGTCCTCTCTTCCTTGGGTCCCTCACTCCCAACATCATTGTCTTTATCCATCTCCATCATCACCAGGTCCCTGACAGATCTTTATGAAGCAGCACTCTTTGCTTGGCAGGAAATATGTAGAAAGACACTTTCCTGGACTTTGAGTCCCTACAGGTCAGGGGCAGACCATGCATGCAGACAAGCATGCAGAGGAAGTTGCAGAGGAAATGCTTGCCCAATATGCAAGCAAGAGGTTTGCATTGAAGGTCCTCCTTGGACTGGTGTTTCTGAAAACCTGGGATGGGATGGACAGCCCCAGACAGACATGATGTTAAATAACGTTGATCCCCAGGTAAGAATGTTGTTCCCTTTTCAGTCTGCTCTCATGCTTCATGATAATATCTAGGAGAAAATCTCACCCTAGTGATAATTTGTATTTAACACCTTTCTAGTGATGTCAATCTGCTTTATAAACAAAGAAAGAAGGCATTAGACTCAGATCTTCGGACATGCACTTATTTTAGCTAGAACTTCTTACTTTGTTTTGTTTATATTTGTATGTGTCTATTCTTTTTTTTTTAATGGACTTCATTTTTTTAGAGCAGCCTTACGTTCACAGCAAAATTGAACAGAAAGTACAGAGAGTTCCCATGTACTCCCTGCTACCCCACCATCAACATCCCGTACTTTGGCCAGGCACAACGGCTCATGCTGTAATCCCAGCACTTTGGGAGGCTGAAGTGGGAGGATCGTTTGAGCCCTGGAGTTTGAGACGAGCCTGGGCAACATAGCAAGACTCCATCTCCACAAAACAAAACAAAAGCAAAAAAAAAATTTCCACCAGGGTGGAACATTTGTTACAACTGACCCTGCATTGACACATCATTATCACCCAAAGTCCATAGATTACATGAGGGTTCACTGTTGGTATCGTACATTCTAAGGATTTTGACAAACATATAGTGACATGTATTCACCATTATGGTATCACACAGAAAACCTATGGTATGGTATCATACCTAAAAACCCGCTGTGCTCCACCACCTATTCATCTCCCTGCTTCCACTCCCGATCTCCTGGCAAAATATTTGGCCTTTTCCAGGATGTCATATAGCTGGAATCAGACAGTGTATAGCCTTTTCAGATTGGCTTTTTCACTTAGTAATATGCATTTAAACTTCCTCCATGTCTCAGTGCCTTTTTGTGGTTGATAGCACATTTCTTCTTAGCGCTGAATAATATTCCATCGCATGGATGTCCCAGAGTTTGTCTATTCTTTTTATGGCAAATGGTATCAGTCTTTCATTTATGGCAGTGACAAAAAGTCTCCCTTAGAAATAAATTTATTGAAATAGAAATGTGAGACATTTAAAGGCAAATGTTAAGTTTGAAGAAAATAATAGTATAGATGGTACATGAATACATCAAAAAGCATAAGTGACTGAAGTTATTCTGACCTGGCTACACTTTAAAGTAGTTTTGAAACATCTGTGGACATCAAGAATGCTTCAGGAAGGAGATGATACGTGGAGTCCCAGGCTGTGATCCCAGGGTAGTGCCCTGGGATCTGCATTTTCAATCTCTGGCTTTGAGAATTCCAAAGTAGGTGATTACTTCAGGAATACTGTGTATTAGTAGGAAACCAAATGGGGAGAAGACATGTGTCCACCAGACCTGAGGTTCTGGAACAAGGAACAGAGGTGTGGGCCCCGAAGGAGGAGGAGAGGAGAGTTAGTCGGGAGGGTATGATGTAATCAAAAATGCAAGTTCAGTCATTCAGCGCTGGCAGAGTTCAATTAATAAGAGTAAGATCTGCTATGGAGAAAGTGACTTTTTATTCCAAAGCTAGCTTAGGGGAAGAAGGACAGGCTTCTTGCCTTAAGGGTACCACTTCATTTTTAGAGCAGAAATCAGGTGCTTTTAGAAGGGGTCTCAGCATGAAAGACACACAGTGGAGGAAGCAAGCAGGTGGAGGTCTGCATAACTCATTTCAGTGCCTTATCTACTGGGTGGTCAAGCTGGTGACAGCTGGCATCTTCAAGAGCAGAACTAGACTGTAAATGTGACTGAAGCTTTCCAGGTGGGAGAGAGTTTTGTAGTGGGCATACCTGGGGTTGTAGATTGACTGTTGTCTCTTGAGGCAACCTCCTGGTGGGTGAGTTCCACTCAAGCTTCTAAGTACATAGTTAGGTGAACTTGCCCTGTAGGGAGAGCCTGATGAACAGGAGGTGAAAAGCTATAATTGCCTTTCTAAAGGACTAAGTAGGAAGTGGGGAATAGGGAAAAACAGAGAAAAGAGAAAATAAGAGGAAAAAATAATAAAAATAATAATTCATTCTCTTTTTTGTAGAAAAATGGGGGTACTTGGCTACAACAGGATCATATGACTAGGAAAGAAGAGGCATGTGTCACCCATGGCAGAGGCAGGAAGGGATGCCTCTTGCATCTCTCTTCTCCCCTGCCTCAGGGATCTGAGAACTCTAAGTCCTAGATGGGATAGCTGCAAGATGGAAAAGTCTGACCAACATGGGCTCTGACATGAGGGAAATGCTAACTTTGATTGTGTTAAGATACTGAAGTTTGGGGGTTTGTCTGTTACCCAGCTAATGTTAATTTCCCTGACTAATACAACCATAAATTCCCACTCCTGAATTATGTTCTCAGGGTATTCTTGAGTGAAGCCAAATCTGGGGCTCGCTTCCCACTTCTCCCCATTTGGTTTCCTTCCCCTAGATCCCAGAGCAGGGCAACAGATGGTACACAGCTCCATCCCTCACAGCTCACTAAGCCCCAACAACTAAGTGTTTCAGCTCAGGACTGACATATCACTTTTGCCTACAACTCCCTGGCTGGGTCTAGGAATATGTTTTTGCCTAACAGCAATAGGGGTGGGGAGTATAATCCTTCTAGGTGCCAGCAAAAAGATGAAGGCTTTTTTTCCAGAGATGGGTGAGTTCTAGGAGTCTCTACCTCAATAAAGGTAGAGTGAGTGAATGAATGAGAAAACACATGGCAAGCTTTTAGAACACCACTTGACCCACATTAAGCATGCAATAAGTATTACTAGTTATTGTTCTTATTTGCTCTTTTATAAAAAGAGGAGGTTGTACTCTGGAATATCCAAGCTTCTTCTAGTTCTGCTGCCCTCGTTTATGCCTTATGATGCCCCAGTCACACCTGGGGCTGATATAAATCCAATTCCTCCTTCCATCTATAGCAGATGCCTCCCTAGAAGAATGGCCTAGAAACTGGACGTTAAAGGTTGAAAAGGGAAAAGAATTTGGGAAATAGAAAATGAAAAATGTTCCTGGCACAAGGACAATGAAAGCAAGGAGTCAGAGATGCTTTTGTAGAAAACTAGCAAGGTTGATAAGAACACAGGGCTTGTAGAGTCAGGCAGAACTGCTTTCAGATCCCATTGTTACTGTGCAGTAGATGCGTATCCTTGGGCAAGTTACTTATAGACTCAGAATCTTAATTTTCTCCACTGTAGAATGGCAATGATAATAACCGTACCATCCCAGAGGTTGTTGTGAGGTTAACTGATATAATGAATGCGAAAATGTTAGCACAATGTAGAATACAAACATACAATAAAATCACAAATATACATTAAACATTAGTGCTTGGTGTTTTTGTATGACCTCACAAGCTCTCTATTGTTTTCTTCAAACTTTGAAAATGTCTGCCTTCGACTGTGTATGATTGTGGGCTGCTGACCTCAGGAGGAGCTACCATGATATCATCTGTCAGGAATAGATGAAACTAAATATACCCAACCATTGCCTGTAGCTAAGTAAAATGATCTCACAGATATACTTACTATTTTTCAAATGTATATGGAACAAACTCAAAAGCATCCTTCAATTTACTGTAGCTTGTCAATAAATATATTCTCAAAGAGATACTCAAAGTATAACTACAGTCATTTGAGGGTTTGTGATACTTTCTGCATATTAAAAAGAGTCTAGAGAGATTGTATAAAATAACTGGCCAGTACTTTCCAAAGTCTCAACATCAGGAAAGATATAGAGGAAAGGCCGGGCATGGTGTCTCTTTCCTGTAATCCCAGCACTTTGACTGACTAAGGCAGGAAGATTGCTTGAGCCCAGGAGTTTGTGACCACACTGGGCAGTATAGTGAAACTTTGCTTCTACAAAAAAAATTTAAAAATTAGCCAAGCATGGTGGTACATGCCTGTGGTCCCAGCTATTCAGGAGACTGAGGTGGGAGGACTACTTGGACCCAGAGGCAGAGGCTGCAGGGAGCCATGACTGCACTACTGCACTCCAGCCTCAGTGACAGAGCGAGACCATGTCAAAAAAGTGTGTGTGTGTATATATAAAAGTGTACATATAGAATGATGGGGAACTGTCTCATATTGGAAGAGTCTAAGGTGATATAACAATTAAATACTTTGTATAATCTGGATTGGATTCTGTACCACGTAAAGGACATTAGTGGGACCCTCGGTGAAATTCAAATAAGGTCTGTAGATTAGTTACTAGACTTGCACCAATGTTAAGTTCTTCGTTTGGGTCATTGTACTATGGTTAATTGAGATTTAACTTTTGGGGAACTTGGGTGAAAGTCATATGAGAAATCTTCATGCTTTTTTTTTTTTTTTGAGATGGAGTCTCATTTTGTTGCCCAGGCTGGAGTGCAGTGGCATGATCTCAGCTCACTGCAACCTCCACCTCCCAGTTTAAGTAATTCTCCTGCATCACCCTCCTTAGTAGCTGGGATTACGGGGGCCCGCCACCACGCCCAACTAATTTTTATATTTTTAGTAGAAACGGGGTTTCACCATGTTGGTCAGGCTGGTCTCAAACACCTGACCTCAAGTGATCCACCCACCTTGGCCTCCCAAAGTGCTGGGATTACAGACATGAGCCACTGTGCCCGGCCTATTTTTATAATTTTAAAAAATAAATTTAATGTTATTTCAAAATGAAAAGTTAAAAAATTAACTTAAAAGGGGAGAGGATGCAGTATACTTACACCTGAGGAACTGCGTGAAGCATGTTTATCATGTATTTTAATAATCTTTTTATTAACCAAACAATATGGAAATTTTCAAGCACATATAAAAGTAGAATAATTGCGAATTATTGAGAATTGGGATAATTGCGAATTACTGGTATAGCAAAAATAGCATGGATTTGCTGGCTAGAAAAACCTGTGTTAGAATTCAGGCTGTAGCATTTACTAGCTGTGTGACTTTAGGCAAATCAGTTAAATCCTCTGAACTTCAGTGTCCTCTATCTGTCACAGGGGGCTAATGAAAATAAATACCTCATAGAACTGTTTTGGAATTTAAGAAGACAATACGTAGCCCAGTGCATGAAACGGGCTCCTGAGAAGTCATAGTTTCCTTTCCCCTCTGTCCAAAGCAGATGATAAACATGCTTCACGCAGTTCCTCAGATGTAAGCATACTGTATGCTTTGAGATCGACAGGATTGACACCGGGGCAGTGCAGTGTTGAGTGGGCAGGAAAGGTTCCCCAATATGGGCTCTTCAGCATATAAACAGAGTTAATGATCATCAACACAAACAGCACTGGCCACTATGCAGTGTTCTTGAACACTTCCTAACCCGCCAAAAAAGTGCCTTCGCACATTGAAGGAAGGTGGGTTGTATATTTTGATTTATCCCATGGTGATCCCTCTAGGAGCCACAGATTTAAGCCTCTGTGGAGCCAAAAGAGCTTTCTAGTCCTGGGGCTGTCAGTTCAACTGGTTTGGAAAACAAGTGCCAAAACCAGCCATTGGCAGGTGAATGAGTGTAGGCAGCCAGTGAGTGTGCAGAGGTGTCCCTTCTGCTGTATGTGTACTTGTGGGTAGGAGCGAGGGAGAAGACTGAGGGGTTGGGGGAGTAGGCTGGGTCTGCACGAAATGCAACTTTTTAACACAAAAGAAAAAAGGCACTCCAGGGGTTGGCCCATTTGGCTGCTCCAGCCTTTTGTGTATCTTTGTTCCAGGGAGAACCCAGAGGGTCTGGTCTTTGCAAAGTCAATGCAGACATTCTGTGCAATACTTGCTGCCTTATTTCTGGCTTCTTGACATCCATTACACATTTGCCTCCAAAAAAATAAAAAATCTGTTTGAGTATCAGAAAGAGTACGTGATGTGATTTCAAGGACTTTCTACCTCCAACCAAAAACTAAACAAACAAACAAAAATCCGCTTATTGGGAAGTGACCCTAGAGATTTAAATTAATTTTTATTCTTTCTACAAATGCAATTCAAGTAAAAAAGTGTGTCTTTGACATGAGGCTGGAATTTGCTTCAAAATAATCGAGTGACTATAAGTAAAACAAGACTGATCGTGCATGTCATTGCTGAAGGTGGGTGCTGGGTACATGGGGGGTTTATTCTAATGTTCTCTCTACTTTTATATGTGCTTGAAAATTTCCATATTGTTTGGTTAATAAAAAGATGATAAAAATACAAGTATTAGGGCCAGGCGCAGCGGCTCACGCCTGTAATCCCGGCACTTTGAGAGGCTGCGGCGAGTGGATCACTTGAGGTCAGGAGTTCAAGACCAGCCTGACCAACATAGTGAAACCCCATCTCTACTAAAAATACAAAAATGAGCCGGGTGTGGTGGCGCATGCCTGTAATCCCAACTACTCGGGAGTCTGAGGCAGGAGAATCACTTGAACCTGGGAGGGGGAGGTTGCAGTGAGCTGAGATCGCGCCACTGTACTCTAGCCTGGGTGACAAAGTTAGACTCTGTCTCAAAAAACAACAAAAAAAATACAGTTATGAAATAAGTTTCACAAACAGGCAGGTGGAATTAGCTGAGAGTAGACAAGACAGCTTTGGGCACAATTATGCTGAGGACCAGAGTCAAAGACAGAGAGGACCTGAGTGAGTCCCATCAGGTATTCACCAGTCTTGCTCAATGAGGGAAATCAACTTGATGACCTCTTAAGGGATCTTCCATCCCCCAAGGTCATGATTTAGAGATGAAAATGTCCTGTCGTCCGTTTCCTTTATGGTCCACCTGGTCTAGTGGCAGCAAAAGGATCAGTGACCATTCATTCAGTAGAGGTTGAGTGAACACCACTGGGTGTCAGACCCCAGGAATGCAGAGATAAGATGGGGAGCTCGGAGTCTAGTGCAAGAGACTAGTGTACTGAGAGCAACCACAAGACATAATGAATGCTGTGGACCAGGGTTGCATATGTCGTGCTAAAAAACCGCACAGGAGGGGTGACTAGTGATGCCTGAGAAAGCTGGAGAAGGACCCCACATGGGCTTGCCTTTGAGTTGTTGAGTAAGAATGAGTAGGTGGAGTCAAGGCAGTTAAGGGAATTCTCCAGGTGGAAGTGTATGTCAAAATATGGCAGTAAGAGATTAACCCTGATTCTCCTCATCAGAAATGTGTTCCTTCCTACTCAACCTAATCCTGTCTCTCTCTCATTGCATTTTAAATTACCCTCTGTGTTTAAGACCCAGAATGTGGGGTAGGGTGCAGAGATGGGAGAGATGTACTTACTCCTCTTTAGCAACGAGTCTTCTTAAGCCCAGCCTTTCTGTGGTTGGTCCTAATGACCTTTCTGTAATAGGAGCCTAGAGGTCTGGATGTGCTTGGAGGCACCTGCCTGGGAACAGTAACTCCACAACAACCATCTTTGTTGATTGAATGGAGCTTTTATTTGGAAGCCACTGGAGGGTCTGGAAGAAATCTTGTGGGTTCAGGAGCTTCCTTATCTTCCAACACACAGGCAGAGCCACTAGCACTTGTTTCTATGGTGGGAGGGAAGAGCAGGCACTGTTTTCCTGATTTTTTTTTTTTTTTTTTTTTTTTTTTCGAGACTGAGTCTCGCTCTGTCGCCCAGGCTGGAGTGCAGTGGCGCGATCTCGGTTCACTGCAAGCTCCGCCTCCCGGGTTTATGCCATTCTCCTGCCTCAGCCTCCCGAGTAGCTGGGACTACAGGCGCCCGCCACCGCGCCCGGCTAATTTTTTGTACTTTTTAGTAGAAACGGGGTTTCACCGGGTTAGCCAGGATGGTCTTGATCTCCTGACCTCGTGATCCACCCATCTCGGCCTCCCAAAGTGCTGGGATTATAGGCTTGAGCCACCGGGTTTCCCTGATCTTTAGAAGTGAGAAACTGGAGGCCGGGCATGGTTGCTCACACCTGTAATCCCAGCACTTTGGGAGGCCAAGGTGGGCACATCACTTGAGTTCAGGAGTTCGAGACCAGCCTGGCCAACATGGCAAAACCCCGTCTCTACTAAAAATACAAAAATTAGCTGGGCTTGGTGGCAGGTGCCTGCAATCCCAGCTACTCGGGAGGCTGAGGCAAGAGAATCATTTGAGCTTGGGAGGTGGAGGTTACAGTGAGCTGAGATCACACCACTGTACTCCAGCCTGGGCAACAGAGTAAGACTCCATCTCAGAAAAAAAAAAAAAAAAAAGAAGAAGAAGAAGAAGAGAAGGAGAAGGAGAAGAAGAAGAAGAAGAAACTAGGACACAGAGAGATGAGGGGACATGTTCAAGGTGCAAGGCAAATCCCTAAGCTGGTATTTCCTATTCTCAGACTGAAAAATATCAGTGAATACATCAACACCTTTCAGGATAAATAAATGCTTCCTTTTTTCACCCCCTTTCCAGCCTCAGAACTATTCATCTATTCACTTCCTACATATTAATATATTGTAGTAAAGGATTAATTTACCAGAATGTTTAGAGAATGGAAGAGATCAAAGAGAATGGGTGGGAGTTTATGGTTAATTTGATTTTCTAGTGAATTTGGGGCTAACCCCTATAAGTTTTATTTCAGTTTTATTGTTGAAAGTCTTTATAAAATGTGAGGCTACTTGGGAGTGCATTTGAACATCACCTCAATTTTTTTTTATGTTGAAGTGTTGTCGTTTAAAGTTAGGCTCTGTGGTTAGGGAAGGCACAGGAAATGAAGTTCTAGCTTCACAGACCACAGGATATCTTGTAGAAGCTGGTGGGTGGCTTTTATTTAAACTGTGATATCAACTTGTTTTATCTTTCTCCCACACGAGGGGAATAAAATCTCTAGTTCATCCATTCTGCAAATATTTATTGAGCAACTGCTTTGTGCCAGAACTGCGTGAGGATTCTCGGTACCATGGTGAATTGGAACACAGCTCCTGTCTTCTTGGTGCTTTGCCAGTCTTGTGACTTAAGATATAGTGTGGTAAGGACTGAGGACTGCTCAAGGTGCTATGGGAGGGCAGGCTTGAGGAATGTCAGGGATGGCTTCTCACAAGATGAGATATCTATGGTAGACCTGAATTTAGCCAAGATAAGAGAGTGGAACACACTCCAGGTAGAAGGAGGTGCTTTTCCAAAAGCACAGAGGGGCCAGGTATGGAGGTTTATGTCTGTAATCCTAGCACTTTGGGAGGCCAAGGTGGGAGACTGGCTTGAGCCCAGGAATTCAGGATCAGCCTGGGCAACATAGTGGGACACTGTCTCTATTACAAAACAACAGAAAAAGCAAAAGCTCTGAGGGAGGAAAGAAATGTCACCCCTGGGAGGAAGGGAAAGGCCCACTTTGCTTCCATACATAAGCACTCGCTCATCCTCCTTTCTCTGCACACTCACCTTGGGCAGTAGAGTTGTGTCGGCCTACCTGGAGCATCTGCTGGGGCAGCTGAGTTTCCCTTGACTTGGGAGCTCCATCTGTGCAGGCCCCGGCCTAGCCCAGCCTGGCTTCCATCAGGAGGCTGCCTTACTTAGCCTACTTGAGGAAGAGGGACACAGGAGTCCCTCCATTTGGGGTGATCACTATGGTAACAATCACATCAGGTTGCTGGGGACTGCAACAGGTTGACAAAGGGGAGTACAGAAGCCCCAAACCCCTGAACATGCCGAGGTTCCTCCAATGTGGTTGGCAAATTGGATCTCTTTCAAGACCCATGCATGTTTTTATTTCAGATCTTTTACCCAGAGGCCATTTTCTGGACAGAGAGCCAAAAGAAAATGTCAGAAATGCAGCACATACCCCATAGTTCTCTCAGAACTTGGAATTATCTAGTCCTTGCCATTATTCTGCATTTGCTCATACCTGTAGGGATCTGGTAGATGCACAACCAAGGTACTATATTTGCCTTTTTTTGTCCTTTTAAAATTATTCCCAGGTGCCATCAGCATTATTACTACCTATCCTCATGCTGGAAAGGCTTAACAGGTTCTGTTATATATAGAATAATACACTTTGAGAAAGGGACCTTCCTTCATCTTTGAGATGAGTCAATCAAAGTCTAGAGAGGTTAAGTGAGGTGTTTGTGTTCCTGTCATGCACAGATGCTGTGCTAGCCATAGCCATATCATCATAAACAAAACAGACAAGGCCTCCACCCTCACGGAGCTTACAGCCTGGAAGTGAAGTCCAGCAGAACGGTGGGTCCTCAGCTCATGATAGGCGTCCTGGTGGCCTTGGCCCCTTGGCTGAACTGCACCAGCTTCTTCTTTTTATTATTTTAAAATGTATTTTATTTATTTATTTTTTAAAGGCTAGTCAAGTGAAGCAGTGGGAGTGGAAAAGGAACAAAGAAATTTGTAACTGGTTCTGATCAATTATTTGTAAATACCACTGCACTTGGACCAGCCAAGCTTCTTGGCATAATTCTGCTTATAGCTCTTGCATTCCCTCTGCTGATAAGCCTTCAGCCTCTCAAAAAGTGTTGACAATTTCTTGATCAACTTTCATGTCCTTTCTCCACTACATTTCTGCTTCAAATATCCAAGATGTCCTTTTCCTTGCATGTGGTGATGCCTGGCATGCAGTGGGACTCCCAGTGGCAGTAATGTCTGTTCTTTGCACGTTTCCACTCTAGAAATTATTCACTCTGAATAAACAATTACAGGTGAGGTAAGTGCAATGGGCAGAAGTACAGCAATTATGCTCCAGAAATATAATAGGGTCCTCCAGGAGAAAACTATGAAACTGAGATTATCATCCCTTTCCCCTCCTATGGATGAGAGGTAGACTTGGAGGGTTGGGTAACTTTTTTGTTGGTTGTAGGACTGGGGTTTGGATTTTGGGCTCCTGGCTCCAAGTTCAGTGCTCTTTCTACTGTTTAATTAAGCAAAATTAAATTTAGCAGCTATTTTTCAAGTACCTGTGATGTGCCAAGCATGATGCTAGCCCTAGGAATTCAACAAATAAATATGGTTCCCTGTCTCAATAACTTTTCAGTTTAACAAGAGAGATAAGTGTGTGAGCAAATGATTGTCATAAAAAGCCATGATGACAAGATGTTCCAATAACATCAGCGGCAGAAAACAGGGAGGGACATGCTTAGATTGCATGAGTCAGAGGCCAGTGGCTAGACAACAGAGGCCAGAGGTTAGACAACAGAACCTCTAGCTGGTGGTAGGAGCATGTGCAACAGCAGAACAGAGAGATGGGGAGAAGAGGTGCACGGGCACCTGTCAAACAAGGTGGTCTGGTGTCAGTGCGGTGGGTGGCACAGTGAGGTAGTGTGGCACGGTGTGCTGTACTGTGGTGGTGTGGCACAGTGAGGTTGTGTGGCACAGTGTGGTGGTGTGGCACAGTGGTGATGGTGTGGCATGATGAGGTTGTGTGGCATCACATGATGGTGTGGGTAAACAAGGTGGTGTGGCATCATGTGGAGTTCTGGCATAATGAGGGAGTGTGGCATGGTGAAGGGGTGTGGCAAAGTGAGGGGGTGTGGCGTAGTGAGGGAGTGTGGCATAATGAAGGGGTGTGACATGGTGAGGGGGTGTGGCATGGTGAGGGGGTGGCACAGTGAGGGGATATGGCAGAGTGGGGGGAGTGGCAGAGTGAGGGGGTGTGGCATGATGAGACAGTGACGTAACATGGTCGCATTGTGGCACAGTGTAATGGCATGGCATAGCATGGTGGTGGTGGTGTGGCATGGTGTGGCATTGTGTGGCATAGCATGGTTGTGTTGTGGCCTAGTGAGGTCATGTTGTATCACATTATGGTGTGGCAAAGCAAGGTGGTGTGGTAGGTGAAAGAAATCCACTTGATGAGTGTCAGAAGACAGGAGGGCAAAGCCCAGAGGTCCCTGAGCATGTTCAGTTTTTTGCTTCCACCTGTCTGTCCCTTGCAGTGAGATTGGGAGGAAAGCATCAGGCCACCGCCTGACCCAGTGACCCTACATAATAAAGAGTTTGAGCAGTTCACTCTGCTGCTTCTCGTTGTCAAGAAAAATGTTAAATGCCCTCAGCAGAGTGACAAGCAGGCACTCCTGAGGTCTGACCCTAACCTCTTGGTGGAACCTCCAGTCTCGTCACTTTATCCTCCCACCAGATACTCTGGCCAATCCCCACTGCCTGCATCTCCAAATAGACTCCATAGCTCTTTGCCTTTCATTTCCATTCAAAGGCGTTCTTCCCCACTGAGGCCTCTCTTCCATCACCAGTCCAAGCCCAGCCTCCTCCAAGCCCTAGCCTGTCACACGTCACCTTCCCCGTAAAGCCTCCTTCCTGCACTTCGCATCATCCCCAGCTGTGCTCCTGTAGCACACAGTGCAGGCCGCCTGCCCCGTTATCACTAGGTACCTGTGAAACCTCCATTTCCTCCTCCCAGGTGAACGATGAGCTCAAGGGAGCTTGTTCCATGCGTCTAGTTCACCTTTATACAGCCCTGTGCCTAGCAATCGCAGAGGCTCAGAAAGGCAATGTAATTACCACAATCAAAGCCAATTAGGCATTTAGATACGTTCATGGATCCACTCAAAAAAAATTGTTTGTTTCCTAACCAGTGTTCTCCCCTTTCTGCTAAAACAGGAGAGGAGAGATCCCTGAAAGTTGTTTTTATCCATCTTGTGGTTAGCACATTATTCTCTAGGCCTTTCTTCAGCACATTGAGCATGTACACTGAATTTGTTACTGCTCCCCACACTAGGAATTAGTCACTGAACAATGAGACAATATCCCTGCTCTCAAGGAACTTACCTTCTTGCTCTCAGATACAGAAACCCAAAGACACCAGACCAGCCCAAACTGACCGACAGTCAGCAAAATCACTGCTGTCTCCTCGGTATCAAAATCCTAAAAGACAAGAAAGATTGAAGAACTGTGATAGATGGCAGGAGGCCAAGAATAAACAGCAATTAAATGCAACGTGGAATTCTGGAAGCAAAAACAACAACAACAAAAAAAATAGGATGTTAGTGGAAAATTGATCAAGTTTGAATGGAGTCTTTAGTGTGTACCATAATTTCCTGATTCTGATAATTGTACAGTGAATAGGTCTAATGTTAATGTTACAGGAAAAGGGTCCTGATCCAGACCCCAAAAGAGGGTTCTTGGATCTCTAGCAAGAAATAATTCAGGGCAAGTCCGTAGAGTAAAGTGAAACCAAGTTTATTAGGAAAGTAAAAGAATAAAGAATGGCTACTCCATAGAGCAGCCCCGAGGGCTGCTGGTTGCCCATTTTTATGGTTATTTCTTGGTGATATGCTAACAGGGGTGGATTATTCATGCCTCCCCTTTTTAGACCACATAGGGTGACTTCCTGACAACACATGGCATCTATAAACTGTCACAGCACTGGTAGGAGTGTAGCAGTGAGGACAACCAGAGGTCACTCTCGTCACTGTCCTGGTTTTGGTGGGTTTTGGCCCACTTCTTTATTGCAACCTATTTTATCAGCAAGGTCTTTATAACCTGTATCTTGTGCCAACCTCCTATCTCATTATGTTACTAAGAATGCCTTAACTGGCCAGGCATGATGGCTCATGCCTGTAATCTCAGCCCTTTGAGAGGCCGAGGCAGGTGGATCACTTGAGGTCGGGAGTTCGAGACCAGCCTGACCAACATGGAGAAACCCCATTTCTACTAAAAATACAAAATTAGCCAGGTGTGGTGGTGCATGCCTGTAATCCCAGCTACTTGGGAGGCTGAGGCAGGAGAATCACTTGAACCAGGGAGGTGGAGGCTGCAGTGAGCCAAGATCGTGCCACTGCAATCCAGCCTGGGCAACAAGAGCAAAACTCCATCTCAAAAAAAAAAAAAAAAAAAAAAAAAAAAGAATGCCTTAACCTCCTGAGAATGCAGCCCAGTGAGTCTCACCCTCATTTTTACTCAGCCCCTATTCAAGATGGAGTTGCTCTGGTTAAAATGCCTCTGACATTGACATTAGGAAAGACTCAACGAGGGATGTATGAAAACTGTATTTTTGCAACTTTTTGGTAAGTCTAGAAGTAGTTCAAAATTAAAAGTTAAAAAAAAAAAAAAAAAGAGAAAGAAACCTGTGCCTAATCCCCAGTTCTTCTCTGTCTTTACCTTCACCCTATCTCTGTCAAGGGCATTTTTCCTTTTCCTTTTTTTTTTTTTTTTTTTTTGAGACAGAGTCTCACTCTGTTGCCCAGGCTGGAGTGGAGTGGCACCATCTCAGCTCACTGCAACATCCTCCTCCTGGGTTTAAGCAATTCCCTGCCTCAGCCTCCCAAGTAGCTGGGATTACAAATGCCCACCACCATGCCTGGCTAATTTTTGTATTTTTAGTAGAGACGGGGTCTCACTATCTTCGCCAGGCTGGTCAGCATTTTTCAAACACCATGTTCTTTTATGGCTTCTACTCCCTGGATAAAGAGAAACGGATGGATTCAAGAGATGTTTATACTGTTTATGCTGCCACCGTCTCAGTTCAAGCTACCCTCCTCTCTTGCTCCTGGATTACTTTTTTTTTTTTTTTTTTTTTTTGAGACGGAGTCTCGCTCTGCCGCCCAGGCTGGAGTGCAGTGGCCGGATCTCAGCTCACTGCAAGCTCCGCCTCCTGGGTTCACGCCATTCTCCTGCCTCAGCCTCCCGAGTAGCTGGGACTACAGGCGCCCGCCTCGTCGCCCGGCTAGTTTTTTGTATTTTCTATTAGAGACGGGGTTTCACCGTATTAGCCAGGATGGTCTCAATCTCCTGACCTTGTGATCCGCCCGTCTCGGCCTCCCAAAGTGCTGGGATTACAGGCTTGAGCCACCGCGCCCGGCCGCTCCTGGATTACTAAGCCTTTGTTCTGACTTCCTGCTTTCATTTTTATTTTCTCCATTCTATTTTCCACAGAATTGCAGAGTTATTGATCATTTTTCACCCAAATCTGCTTCTCAAAATTGGCTTTAAATTCTTCTGTGTATCCCCTTCTCTTAGAATGATGCCACAGCTCTTTGACTTGTTTTACAGGGTCATTCATAGGCTGTACCTATGAAATACCTGAGAGTGGGTAATTCACAAAGAAAATAGGTTTAGTTGGCTCATGGTTCCGCAGGCTGTACAGGAAACATGGCTGGGGAGGCCTCACGAAACTTTTTTTTTTTTTTTTTTGAGACGGAGTCTCGCTCTGTCGCCCAGGCTGGAGTGCAGTGGCCAGATCTCAGCTCACTGTAAGCTCCGCCTCCCCGGTTTACGCCATTCTCCTGCCTCAGCCTCCCGAGTAGCTGGGACTACAGGCGCCCGCCACCTCGCCCGGCTAGTTTTTTGTATTTTTTAGTAGAGACGGGGTTTCACCGTGTTAGCCAGGATGGTCTCGATCTCCTGACCTCGTGATCCGCCCGTCTCGGCCTCCCAAAGTGCTGGGATTACAGGCTTGAGCCACCGCGCCCGGCCACGAAACTTACAATCATGGCAGAAGGTGAAGGGGAAGCAGGCACATCCTACATGGCCAGAACTGGTAGAAAAGAGAGAAGGGGGAGGGGCTACACACTTTTAAACAACCAGATCCCGCAGTAACTCACTCACTATCACCAGAGCAGCACCAAAGGGGAAATCCACCCCATGATCCAATCACCTCCCACCAGGCCCCACCTCCAACAGTGGGGATTACAATTTGACATGAGATTTGAATGGAGACACATACTCAAACCCTAACAACTGCCCTCTGCCCACCTCTCTAAACTCATGGCCTACCCTTACCTCCCACCTCTCACTGTGTCTTCATTAGGAATATTGACCTCCTTTCACGTTCAAAGGAGCCGTGCTCTCTTTTGCCCCAACCCATGGACCACTATTCCCTCTGCTTAGAAGCTTTCATCTCCTTACTTATGCCTTTTGTCCCCACCTGGTTACTTTCTCCCATCCTTCAGACCTTTCTGGCACACATCTGTGGTGCTCCTCCTTTGAGCTTCTGCAGAACCCTACACTTATTCCAGGGATCACAGCCCTCACTCCACTGCATTCCCCTCTAAACTGTAATCCCCACGAGGGCAGGTGTTGTGTCTACTTCGGTATTTCGCGGAGGCTGGCACACTGAGGACACTCAATGAATTTTTGTTGAATGAATGAACCAACATTTTAAAGCATTAACTATATGCACAAAAACACCCAAGCTCCTAGCTATGTGTGTTCGTGAGGGGGTGGTGGGTACCAAAGAAGCAGAGCTTGCCTTTGATGGGGTGTCTGTGTGTGTGTGGGTGGGTGGGGGTGGTGGGCTTAAAATCAGTTCAAAATGTTGCTTGACATAGAGTGACCAACTTTTCTAGTTTGCCCAGAACTGACAGATTTCCCAAGATGTGAGACTTACAATGCTAAAATTGGGACAGTCCCTGACAAACCAGGACAGTTGGTCATCTTACAAGAATGCTCCAGCTAACTACACTGTAGATTGTTAAGCCCAAGAGACAACACTCAAATACTGAGTGTTTGCTTGCTGAGATGTCAGGAAGCACTTGTTCATGATTGGTTGATAGATGCCTATTTTCACACTCTAGGGAAATGCAGACATCAGTTCTTTGCCAGGCTGCTCAGAGATAAGGAGGTGTGATCTCAGAGACCCTCCTATTTGATTTTACACGGGGTGGGTGGATTTAAGAGGTTAGATCTCTAGCATAGAGCTTCTCAGGCTTCAGTGTAGAGCAAGGCTGGAGTCCTTGTTGAATTGCAGATTCTGATTTCTCAGATCTGGGGTAGAGCCCGAAATTCTGCATTTCAAACAGGAATCCAGGCTCATGTGGGTACTTCTAATTCACAGATCACATTTTGAGCAGCAAAAGGGTCAGTGGTTCTTATTCTTAGCTGGCATATTAAAATTATCTGGGAGGGTTTTCCCAATGCCCAGCCACAAAACCAGACCAATTAAGTCAATCGCTAGGGGTGGGACCAGGCATTGGTATTTTTAACTTTCCCCAGGTTATTCCAATGTGCAGACAGTGCTGCAAATCCCAGGAAGGGGGAAGTGGAGAAAAATACAGCTTGATGATAAAAGCTGATTGATTGGTCCAGATGGGCTAGACTGTGCTGTCAAGAGATTTATTGGAAGTAGAATCAGAAATCTAAAAGAAGTAGCTTATTTTGGAAAGCCTCGAGGCAAAATTCTTAAGAAAATCAGGATGTAATAGTTTGTGTTCTTTGGCCTTTTAGCAGGGAATCAACAACATTCCCTGAACCCTTGCTCAATGGGTAACCTTGGGGAGAAGAAGGGGCCGTGCTTTAACAGTATTTGCAGGGAGAGAGCAGAGGCCCTGCAAACCAGCAAACCACAGGTTTCACAGACCAAGGGATCTACACTGGACCTCCCACTATTCAGCCTTTCTTTTGTTTCTTCACTTGTTGATGTTTCCTAGCAGCTGTTCCCAACATTTCTTATTCACATGAAGTTGCCATCCTCGTTCTCAGCAGATGACCTTGGCTTCTACATTGCTGAGAAAATTGAGGTCAGTCTTTCACATTCCACCATCTTTCCCCTTCTGCTTGCCATCACTGCCTCTTCACTTCTGTAAATATATATTCTTACCTAGATTCTCCCCTTCCCTATCTGAGAGAAAGAAGCACGCTGCCTCCTTCCCAAAGTGCTCTTTGTCCCAGCTCATTCTAGGATTTTCCATCTCCACGTGGACTTGGCTCCGTCCATTACCACCTGCGCTTGCACCCACACAGCTCACTGTGGGACACCTTCAATCACTTCCTCTTTGCTGGCTCCCTCCCATCTGCATGCAGGCAAGCCTTTAACAGCCTGCTCTCTTTCATCTCCTTATGCCCACTCCTATTTTCCAGTCCTGTTTCCACCTCCCCCATTGACTGAAATGGTTCCTTGGAAGGTCCCTGATTCCCTCATTACAAAAATAAGGGCCTTTTAGAAGCCCTGCCCTCCTTGATTCCTCTGCACATTAAGTATTCTCCATTTCCCATTCTTGCCAATATCAATTCCTCTCTTGGTTCCGTCTTTCATAAAGTCCGTGTGGTGACCATGAGGACTGGCTGCTCCACTCCACCCTGCTTCTGGTGAAGTCTCAGCCAAACTTTGGGCCCTTCCCCATTTGTGAGTCATGAAATCAATTCTATGAGTTGCAGCCAGCGTTCTCCTTCTCCACCCGCACCCCCACCATGAAATTGAATAGAATAGGATAGGAAAAGTCAGAGTACATTATGTAGAGGAAGAGCAAATATTGTCACTTTTTTTGTTTGTTTGTTTTTGTTTTGCTGTGGCTGAGTTAAAAAGTTGGGAAGTTTCTGTTCTAATTTGTCTTTCTGTCTGCCAAGCTGGGAAGTAAAAATGACACTTCCCATTCCTCTATAACTAACACAACATTTCCAAAATCATAGTAAGACTATTTTCTGAAAACTGAGCTCTCTCCCAAATTCTCTACATTGCTAATGGTTTTGCCAGCGTTCCCATCAGTCCCCACTGCCCTGCCCCATCCTCTGTGGCTTCTTCCTCTGGCCCCATCCATACGGTATCAATTACCACTAGGTCCCACTCTGAGATCTCCAGCATTCATTCCCTCTCGTGATTCTCCTGCCTCAATTGCAGTTACAGATATTACTATTCACATCCGATTAGTACTTCTAGCTACTCTTCCGACCTCTAGTTTCACAAAGTCCCCCAACTTCAGTTACAATCCTGATCCGTCATTTACCAGCTGCTATATGACCTCAGGGATGTGGTTGGACATTTCTGAGCCTCAATATCCCTACATGCAAAGTGAAACTATTTAATATTTTTCTCACAGGGCTGTTCTCAGAATTAGAGGAATATGGAGATAAAGGTATATAAATATATAAAGCTGGATAAAGGATACACAAAGGGGCTAGCACAAGTTAGGAGCTCAGATATTAGCTTCTAGCCTCACAACGTGTCTGACACTATTATGGACTAAATGTTTGTGCACCGCCCTCAACACCCGGATCATATGCTGAAATCCTAACCTCCGATGTGATGGTATTAGGAAGGGTGGGACCTTTGGGAAGTAATTGAGTTTAGATGAGGTCACGTGGGTAGATTCTTCATGATGGGATTAGTGTCCTTATGAGAAGAGGAAGAGACTAAAGCTCTCTTGGACGTATAAGAATACAGCAAGAGGGAAGCTGTCTTTCTTCAAGTTGGAAAGACAGGTCTTACCAGAACCCAACCGTGCTGGCACCCTGATCTCAGATTTCCCAGCCTCCAGAACTGGGAGAAATAAATATCTGTTATTTAAGCCACTCAGTCTATGATATTTTGTTATAGCAGCCCAAACTAAGACAGATACTCCACTAGCAAACCTTCCATGGCTCTCTGTTGCCTGCTGAATGAAATATCTCAACTCTGGTCCTTGTCCCTTAAGAATCCCTCAACTTGGTCACAACCTGCCATTTAAGCCTTCACTTTCCACTAGTCCCAGTGCTTTGGGACAGGGGGACAGTTCACCATTCCTCCTACAGACACGTGTGCTCCTGTCCCCATGCTTCTTCCTCGGGCAGTCCTTTCTGCCTGCCCCACCCTCCCCACAATCCCACCTCACTCTCATGCTGGTCCCTACAGCATGGTCTTGCTGAAGGTGATCACAAGAGCCCACCTACCAGCTGGTGGCCCTACCTGGGACCTGGGAAGGAACTGGACTGGAACCCAGGAGCAGCAGGCATCTTGGAAGGGGGTATGTACCGTGTGGCCACACTTGGCAATCAGTTCCCTGGGTCAGTGCAGAGAAGGTGGCATACGGACCTTTCTGCAGGATCATGGAAAACAAAACCTCAGCCCCCCAAGGGAGTCTCTGAGTCCTCACTAAGACCCAAGTCTGCTCATTCCTCCCACAAGAATGAACTCCAGAATCTCTCTAACACACCTAACCCATTCCCACTTCTCCATGCAGGTTCATACCCCTTCCCACCATTCCTGCAGGCATTCTAGGCCCATTGTAGCCACCCCTAGAACCTTGCCAGTCCCTCTGCAGACCTGTCCTCAGCTCCCCTCTACCGTCAACAGGACCTGTGCTGACTGGAGCATAGAAACATTTTTGCACCCAAGAGGGTCTTTTCTCCTCCTTGGAGACAGGCAGGTTTAGGTTCAACCAGCTGCCTTCTCTTGTTCCAGATGAGTTCTCCTGTGGGCTCCCATCACCCCATAGAAAATGGACTTTCGGTTTTCTCCTCTTTCAAGTGGAGGGAATAACAAGAACCTGGTGAGTGGTTGTCAGGAATTAACTGCAGTTGAAGTTCAGCACAGTTCCTGGTACCCTAAGGCCAGAGGGCTCAAACTGGGGGCTCTCAGAGGGCATGTGGGCAAAGATACATTTTCTTTGGCCTACTCTGGGTATGTAAACAAATGTTTTGAAATAAAAAGTTCTACATACACATACACACTCCAGATCGGACTCCACTTGAAAAATGGGAAGATCCAGAATCAATGGGCGGCTTCCTCCCACGAGGCAATTATGGGTCGATGCTGAATAGTGGTTGCCCCTAATGATGAGTTTGCCACAGTCATCTCCAACCTTCTTATCTGACCCTCTGCTCATATGGCTGTTATTTAGTATTGCTGTAATATTGCAATCCTTCTGTGCTGGTTGGTGAGCAGCTGCTGTCTGGGGCTTCACCATCCTGGCTGCTCCAGTGCCTCCCTGGGACCACCCAGACCTCACTAGGATTCAGCACCTAAAGGATTAATGCCCGGCCCAGTGGGGGAGCCCCTGGGACCATGTTACTTGGTGGCTGAGGGGTTGGTGTCTGTGCAGGTCCGGTTGTTAAAGATTTAGAGTAACATTCCCACCGGGAGGCACTACAGTTGCTGTCCTCCATTCACTGCGTCGGTCCTCAGCTTTGAGAACAAGGTCTGGTGCACAGTAGGTACTAAGCCTACTAAGACTTTGACTTTGCTGGCTGACTGAGTTTTGCCTTACGCCCTTAAAACCATTAGTTTCCTCTCCCTGGCCTTGCCCTCCCCTTCCTTTAAGGCTAACAGAAGATGGCCCTCCCAGATGCTACCCTTTGCACAGCTCTGCCTCTCTCCAGGCTCAGTCCGCATCAGCAGTGAACGTGGGTGGGGTCTGGGCTGCTCCCTTGGCTCAGGCTCAAGCCCCCGTGGAAGAGGCAAGCAGGCCACTTCCAGGAGCCATGGTTGAGGGATACAGCTGATGCCTTTTGCCTTGTGGGTAGCCAAAGTACAGTCATTCACGAGAGACCGTGGGTGTAATCAAAACCATTTTATTTCTCAGACAATGGAAACAAACAGAACAGCCATCTCAGTCAGGACATGGAAGGACCAGCAGGGAGCAGGCAGATTGGAGGAGCTGCAAAATAGTATAAATTAATGGAAATGATTCTGCTGGCACTGCTCACTGCCTCCTCCGAATAGTTCCAGCAACTGCTTTCCTGGGGCCCGGCCACTCAGGGAGGGTAAACGCTGGAGGATCCGAGGAGAGTGAGGGGAGGAGGAGGAAGAGGAACTGACTGACAAACTGGGCATAGTTCACAACCTGGACATTTAACTTTCCAAGCCAGGAGGCTTCAGTGTGAGTCTTGTACTGCCCCTAAACTGCTGTGTGACCTCGGACAAGGCGCCTCACTTCTCTGGGCCTCAGTTTTCGTATCACTGAGTAGACTGGGGTAGTGCAGCATCCAAGGCCCTGCCAGCCCCTATTCTGTGGCCCCCACATACTGTTTTATATAGTATACTTCCCTCGTCCCTACTCCAACACTGTATTTTCTCTGTTGAAATACTTGGCTCATAGACAGCTCTGTCTCCTACAGCCAGGAGCTCCTCCTCAAGGGTAGGGACCACTTCCTTTCCCTTTTTGTCCATGAGGTCCTAGAGCCATGGGAGATGCTTAGTCAGCCCTGGAAGGCTGGACCAAGGGTAGGCTAAGACTGTTGCAGGTGGCAGCCTTGGGGGGCTACTGACAAAGCCAAAGGAAGAGCAGGTGTTGGTGGAATTAGGCGAAATTGCTGGCTTGACTGGATTTGGATGGGGTGTGTTGACTCAAGCTTGGAACCCCCCAGGCCTCTTCCTCTCCCTTCTCTAAAGGTAGCCTCAGAAGGCTGCAGGGGGAGAGCCAAGGAGACCTGTGTGAGTTTCTGGTGAAACCGAACCGCCAGCCCTTCAAAATCATGGGATTTATATTCTTGTGTCACCCTAAATTAAACAACAAACAACACTCAGACGGGAATTCCACCCCCACTCCCTCCCAGCCCACTCTGAGGTCCCTCATTCTGGCCAGGAAAGCTAAGCATGGTTCCAAGCGCCCAGGCTGTAAAAGGAATCTGGCAGCAGGCTTTGTGGAAAAGCTCCAGGGACTGGATGGGTCTGAACAGCAGCCCCACCCTTTCGACTTCCTGTTCCTTTTGTTTGGGGCGAGGAATTGGGAAGAAAGGCTGCAGGGGAGGTTTGGGAAAGAGAGAGGCAGACAATGGCTGGAAATTCAGCTTCTCCAACCCAGCGGACTTGAGGGAAAGGGAGTGGGTGCTGGGGAAGAGAGCCCAGCAGGGAGGGAGCCAGCTGCTACTTGATTTAAAGAGTTGTTTTCCAGTCACCCCAGCAGGACGCCCAGAGAGATGGTGGAAATTAAGTGCATAAGTCCCCTGAGGCTCCACGGTACCTGATTGCCCTGGCTGGGTCCTGGGTGATAATGGGATCTCCTGGAGGGTCTTTATGGGATCCTTGCTGATGCCAGCCTTATACTTGAGAGGCCCCAGTAAAACCCAAAGCCCTAAGTCAGTGCCTGCCCCATAGAAGGCACATGAATGAACAAATGAACAGATGGATGAATGACCAGGAGGGCAGATGAGGATTTGAAAAGGATTGTAAAACTGCCAGACTCCCTGTGTTAATGCCACTTTCACTCTTGCTGAAGAAAAACACTTCTCCAGAGCAGCCAAGAGAGAAAAGCGTGTTTTACAAGAGGAGGGGAAGGGTAGAGGAGAGGAAAGAATGAATGAATTTTGTGTTTTGACATATTTACTAAAAAATGTGGAAACTGCTCAGCACCTGCTAATTAGAGTCAGAGCAACCTGCACTCCCTGTGATATGCAAATACCAAGGCAGCGTGAGCCTGACGGATGGGTGGATTTCCCAAGGGGATTATAGGCTTTTTCCCAATGGAGGAGAGAGGACCATGGGAAGTAGGAGGGTGGAGATGAGGAGCAGAGGGAGGTGCCAAGAAGGGCAGGGCCATTGAACACTGCACCTTGGATTTCTTGGCATATTTTCTTTACTCTCTTCTCCCATAGATGCCTAGGATGATGAGACTGCTGTTGGGCACCAGGAAAGGGGGGATTGGTGACTAGGTCTATCCTGTCAAACTACAGATCAGGAACTGCAATCCTGAGGTCAAAGACTGGTCCAAGGCTCCCCTTGTCTTTTTTCTAACTCTCATCTGTCTTAGGAATCTCTCCCATCTCCCTGCTCCTTCCTGTCCAACCTGGGATAGCCAAGAGGTAGGAACGCAGGTCCTGGATTCAAACTTCCTGGGTCTCACTCTTCCTTCTCCAACTTGCTTGCTGTGCCTTTTGGGAAAGTTTCTTGGCTTCAGCTTTTTCTCTTGTAAATGGGAGATAATAAGAGCACTCACTTGGTAGGGTTGTGGTGAGGATTAAATAAGATGATCCGTTTGAAGAGCTTGACACTTAGTAACTATTCGATGACTATGGGCTACCATCTTTGAAGACTTTGGAATCCAAGAGCCATGAGTATCCTAGTTCAGCCACTGGTTAGCCGTGTGACTATGTGGGTCAGGATCTGTTCAGGAACACAGGCCACCCTAGATGGTTCACGCGGGGATTTTAACATCAGGAAGTAGTTATAGAGGTGGCAGTGGAGCTGTAAGTCTATGCAGGAGAGGCTGAGGCGGAGCAGAGATGGAATGTAGGAAGGCAGTGCCTAAACTGAAGGGACAAAAGGAGGAGGTAGGTTACTAGAACCTGGGAATCCAGGATTGATGGGAACTGGGACCACTGAGGAAGGGCTGTCAAGGTTTATGGGGGCTGGAACCAAGGAGGCAAACGGCCACTGTTGAAGCTGCTACCTGCAGTTGCTACCCGGACCTGGGAGGAAACCAGCAGAAACTTCTGTGGTTTCTCCCTAACTCCCATCCTCCAGCCTCCCACTTGGCTGAACCAGTTGGCAATGGTGTCTAGGTAGTGTAGATTGCAGGGCCAGTGCTCTGGGAGAGACAGCAGAAGAGGGCAAGGCAAAGAGTGACTACACAGCACCTGGGCAAGTTATTTACCCTCTTGCACTTCAGTGTTCTAAACTGCTTGAGAAAAAGCTGGGAAGGGGAGAGGATGTTTGGTATGATTGCTGGGAGAATTATATGACATAAGGCATGTAAAGTCTATGCCACAAGGCCTGGTCATAGCCAATGACTGTGGGCTCATCATGTTCCCTCCTCCAGGATCCAACTCCAGTCTTAACTCTTCAAGAAGTCACTGCTGACCTCTATGATCTTAGACCACTTTGCTTATACTTTTATGAGTGTGTTTTTCCACATTGCGGTGCCATTTCTGATCAAATATCTGTCTCTTTCACTAGAGTCCGAACTTCTAGAAGTTCCTCCCTTTGGTGTCCTTTGCTCCTTAAGTGTCTGCCACTCAATAGTTAGAGGATGCAAACCCTGTGTGTCAGCATACAACGTGTAACTGTTCAAAACAGTCTCCAAGCAATGCTGTAGTTCATGGGGTATGAGATTCTAGAAGTAGTGAGTCACTAAGCAATTTTTTTTAATTGTACTTTAAGTTCTAGGGTACATGTGCAAAACGTGCAGGTTTGCTACATATGTACACATGTGCCATGTTGGTGTGCTGCACCCATTAACTCGTCATTTACATTAGGTATATCTCCTAATGCTATCCCTCCCCACTCCCCGACTAGCCAAATTTAAAGAAGGGAAGGGAAAGACCAGGAAAGAGATGTGAAGTTCAAGGAAAATGAGAAATATGAAGACTTGGAGAGAGGCACAGTGGCTTATTTAAGGCCATATACATTGGAAGGGTCTCCTGGCTTCTAAGCTAATGAGTGATTAAAAACTCTTTTTTCTTTTTATAAAGAATAATACATTTTCAATGTGGAAATTTTAGGGAATTCAGGTACACAAAAAGAAGAAAATAAAAATTATCCATAATGCCAATCCCAAAATAACTAAATATTTTGGAGTTTATCCACTCAGTCACATGCATATGGCATTTTTTTGTGTGTTTGCTAAAGTAGTATCAGTCTGTTTCACAGCTTTTTAAAAACCTAACAACAATGCTTGAACAACTTTTCAAGACATCAAATATGCCTTCACAGCACAAATTTTAAAGCTTCATAACAGCCCGCTGATCCATTTAACCAACACCTGTTATTGAAATTTTTACTTGTCTTTAATATTTTACTGTATTAGATAATTCTAGTACAAAATCCATATAGCCTGATCTTTTTGCACATTGTCATTCATTCCTTTTAAACCGTTCTTTTTTTCTTTTCTTTTCTTTTTTTTTTTTTTTGAAATGGAGTCTTGCTCTGTCACCTAGGCTGGAGTGCAGTGGCATGATCTCGGCTCACTGCAACCTCCATCTCCCAGATTCCAGTGATTCTCCTGTCTCAGCCTCCTGATAGCTGGGACTACAGGCATGCACGACCGTACCTGGCTAATTTTTGTATTTTTATTAGAGATGGGATTTCACCTTGTTGGCCAGGCTGGTCTCGAACTCTTGACCTCAAGTGATCTGCCTGCCTCAGCCTCCCAAAGTGCTGGGATTACAGGTGTGAGCCACCATGCCCGGCCTCTATTTTAAAAATAATTTACTTGAAGTGAAATTGTTGGTCAATGAATCCCATTCGCATTTTTACAGTTTCTAACAAGGGTTGCCAAATTGCTTTCCAAAAGCTTTTTTTTTTTTTTTTCTTTAAATCTATTTGCCTTTCCCATTTGCCATGGAGGAAGTGGTTTTGGGTGAATTTACCAACACCGAATCGATCTAAAGCCATTTTGCTGAAAATCAATTCATCAAATAACCAGTTCACAAAATAGCCAGTTAGGAAGATCAGTGACAGATGGACAGAACAAGCCAAAGACAGACAGATAGAACAGACAGAACAAGCCAAAGCCACTTCTTCAAACTACCAATGAACAGAATGAATAATTTAACAAATGTACTGATTAACATAGTTGTAAAGCAATTTCTACTTTGCAGGAAGGTTTTCATGTGGTTTTTGGAGATCACCAACAAGTCTGAGTGGATGGGTTTTCATTTTGTTCTTACAGCAGGCATTACAGATTACTCAGTTTGTTGAAATGATGGGGCTTTGTGTGTGGGTATCTTTAATATTCAAAAAGTGTATTTCCTCATTAGACACCAGAATGTTGTCATTTTAAACGGGAATCTTTCGGTTTTTACTGATTTGTTTTGAATTCTTTTTTAATGTCATTTTCTGTTGCCACACTTAAAATTTTTATGAGTGTTCAGCTACTTTCTCCACAGTTTCTCAGTTTATTCCTAGCAATTAGTGAACAAAATTTAATATGTGATATGGGTGCTACTGCCACTTCTTATCCCCCTCTTAGCTTAGCAATTGTCTAGCATTTTTGGGATTAGTAACCAATTGACTTGTTATCTTTCCTTAATACCTTTTTTTTTTTTTTGAGGCAGAGTCTTGCTGTGTCACTCAGGCTAGAGTGCAGTGGCGCAGTCTCAGCTCACTGCAATCTCCACCTCACTGGTTCAAGCGATTCTCCTGCCTCAGCCTCCCAAGTAGCTGGAATTACAGGTGTGTGCCACCATGCCCAGCTAATTTTTGTATTTTTAGTAGAGATGGGGTTTCAACATGTTGGCCAGGCTGGTCTTGAACTCCTGACCTCAAGCGATCCACCTGCCTTGGCCTCCCAAAGTGCTGGGATTACAGGCATGAGCTACTGTGCTTGGTCTTCCTGAATATTTTTGTATTTTATATATTTCTATTGTATATTGATCATTAATGTTTGTCGTATTCAAGGCACTCATTGTACTGCTCATTAAAGTAATCTCTCCTAGATTTCTGTACTCCTTTTTGGCCACTTGGAACAGTTTACTCTTTTTTGTCAACTCTTCTACAAACTGCTAGTAAGTCCTCAGATCCCAAGTATTCCTTGCTAGACATCAAAATGTCAGAATTTTATATTAGATGAGGTTGTTTCCTCTGATCTCTTTAGTATGCTGATGAATGTCTCTTATGTTTATTCAATTACATGCATTTTTAGCATTCATTTGCTAATTCCTCAGATCATGTGTTAACCTCAATGCATTTCTAGCCATTAAATTCTTAAATTTTTATCATTTCTCCTGTGAAGAATTCACAGGATTGTTTTGGACTCCTGCGTGCCATTTTCTATCATTCCAGTCTTTAGTCAATTGGGATTTTCTTTTATCAATTTCTCCATGGCATATCAGCTTCTATTTTAAATCCTTCTGATGGTTTCTGCCCTTTTCTTGCTTAGCCCATCTTCTGGGCTACTATTTGGAGCCAATTAGTGTTTGACTCCCTTAGTTAATTTCATATTTATAGTGAATCTATATCCAGATTAGGTGATTCTAATCTGTCACTGATACCTTCTTTTTCATATTTTGACCAGTTTTGTCTTGATTGTGAGCTATATAGATTTTCTGAAAATTGTTATCAAGTTGATATTATTATTATTTTTACAACTTATAAATCATCCATGATTACTGGAAATAGCACATGGCTATTTGAACAGTGGGAGTAGTTCTGAAGGTTCCCTTCCTACATCATTCCTCACAGTACCCCAGAATCCACAGGCTACTTTCAGTGCTATCGTAAATTGGTAAATTTGGTACATTTATTGAATTATTTCACTAACGGGCTATTTGGAGAATCCATGTTTTAGTGAGTTCTTTTCTGATACAGCAGCCTGCTTTCTTATGAAAGTTCTGTTTGCTTGCCTCCTTGACAACTATCTCAGTTTTCCATTGCTGCTGTACCATTATAAATAGCTACAAACTAGGTAGCTTTAGGCCAGCTGCACTGGTGGCTCATGCCTGAAATTCCAGTGCTTTGGGAGGCTGAGGTGGGAGGATTACTTGAGGCCAGGAGTATGAGACCAGCCTGGGCAAGGGAGCAAGACCTTGTCTCTACAAACATTTAAAAAACTAGCTGGGTATGGTGGCATGCAACTGTAGTGTTAGCTATGTGGGAGGCTAAGGTGGGAGGATCGCTTGAGTTTTGGAGGCTACAGGGAGCTGTGATTATGCCACCGCACTCCACCCTGGGCAACAGAGCAAGACCAAAAAAAAAGATGTTAGCATATCACCTTACTTTCTGGAGGCCCTAGGGAAAAATTCATTTTTTGCTCATTCAGGTTGCTGGCAGAACTCAATTCCCTGTGATTGAAGGACAAACTCTCTGTTTTCTTCCTGGCTAGTGGCCACCACATTCCTTGGCTCAAGGCCTTCTTCCTCCATCTTCAAATCCAACAACAGCAGTCAGTCCTCCTCACATCACATCTTTCTGATCCACTCTCCTGCCTTCTTCCACCTTTAAGGGCCTGTGTCATTAGATCAGATCCACCTGGATAATCTAGGACACTCTTCCTACACTAAGCTGATTAGCAACCTTAGTTCCCCTTTGTCGTGCAGAGTAGCATATTCACAAATTCCATGGTTTAGGATATGGGCATCTTTGGGGGGTCGTATTCTATTCTGCCTATCAAGCCAACATTAGGTATTATTGTTAGAAAAAAAAAAAAAATTACTTCAGCCAGGTTGTTTCAGGCCTCGATTTAGGAGAGTGATATAGGAGGCCCAATGATTGCTTTGGCACCATGTCACAAAAGTTTCCCCACATTCTACGTGGCAGAGGCTCCAGGCTGTGGTCAGTTCTGAAGGGTGTTGAGATGTGTCCCAGGGACAGGTGTCTTTCCAGGGGATGTTAACTATAGGGGGATGGAAGCTCTCATCATGCTCCTGAGGGAGAAAAGGTGAGAAGAAACTTGGAAGATTTTAAGAGAAAATGGGATCAAAAGAGACTATTTTAGTGCAGGGAGACGTGAGTAAACCTGG
This sequence comes from Piliocolobus tephrosceles, assembly GCF_002776525.5. Taxonomy (NCBI): domain Eukaryota; kingdom Metazoa; phylum Chordata; class Mammalia; order Primates; family Cercopithecidae; genus Piliocolobus; species Piliocolobus tephrosceles. The sequence goes on along the minus strand of NC_045444.1, from coordinate 102,805,121 downwards.
AGCAAGTAGGGAGCTGATTTTATGATTCCTGTGGTGCGGCTGCGGGGATGTGGGGCATGCATGTGCAACTTGTGTGGCACCTACCACGTAGGTTTCCATATCTGTTGTGCAATTTACATTCCCACTAGCAATGAAGAGGCTCCACCGCTTCTGCCCCACTGGTATTGTCCATCATTTTAACGTGAGTCAATCCAGTGGGGTCATATGGCATCTCATTTTGGTTTTAAATTCACTTTTTACGAGCACTGAAGCTGAGCACTTTTTCATAAATTTATTAGCCCTTTGGACATCTTCTTTTGTGAAGTACCTGTTCAAGCCTTGTACTCATTTTTCTGCAGGGTTAGCTGTCTCTTTTTGGTCTCTAAGAGTCCTTTCTATGTTTGGAATTTCAGTTCTTTGTCGTATATGCATTTTGCAAATACCTTCTTCTATTCTGGGGCTTGCCCCTTTACTCTCTAAATTGAATCTTTGGCTGAGCTAATGTTCTTAATTTTACCAATTTTTCCCCTTATATGATTAATGATATTTGTGTGTTATGTAAGAAAATTTTGCCTATCCCAAAGATCATGAAAATATTCTTCTTTGTTTTCTTCTAGAAGAGTTATGGATTTTCCTTTCACATTTAATCCACCTAGAATTGGTTTTTGTGTATGGGATTGGGTGGGTTCAAGATGCACTTTTTTTTTTGGTATGGATATACAATTTACACAGCAACTGTTTATTAAGAAGACTAGCTTTCCCTCACCACCCTACCATTTCACACGTGTCATAAATCAAGTAATCGTGTATCCGTGTATGTGGATCTATGTCTGGACTCTCCTCTATTCCACTAGTCTCTTTTAATTTAATTCAATACCACACTGAATTAATTACTATGGCTATATCATTAGTCTTAATATCTGGTAGTTCAGACAGCTTTGTTAATCCATAGATGCATCTGGGGAGATGACTGTCTTTATATTTTATTACATTTCAGCAAAGTTTTGTAGTTTTCAGTATAAAGATCTTGCACATCTTTTATAACACCTATTTTTAAGCATTTTAAAGTTTTGATGCTATTGTAAATGAAATTATTTACATTTTTTTCTTTCTGTTTGCACTGATAATACAAATTGACTTTTTTTTTTTTTTTTTTTTTTTTTTGCTTGCACTGTCACATATGCAGAGCAGTGATTTTTATATTGGACTTAAAATCAATAAATCTTGCCAAATTCAGTATTTTGGGGTTTTGGGTTTTTGTTTTTTCTTTTTTCTTTTCTTTCTTTCTTTCCTTTTCTTTTCTTTTTTTTTTTTTGTGCAACAGAGTCTTGCTCTGTCACTCAGGCTGGAGGGCAGTGGCTCGATCTCTGCGCACTGCAACCTCCACCTCCTGAGTTCAAGTGATTCTTGTGCCTCAGCATCCTAAGTAGCTGGGATTACAGGTGTGTGCCACCACGCCTGGCTAATTTTTTGTATTTTCAATAGAGACAAGGTTTTGCCCTTTTGCCCAGGCTGATCTTGAACTCCTGGGCTCAAGCAATCCTCTTGCCTTGGCCTCCCAAAGTGCTGGGATTACAGGCACGAACCACTGTGCCTGGCCCCAAATTCAGCTTTTAATTACAATTTGTAGAT